>NW_027411598.1:600000-902836 GCF_049639745.1 Rhodnius prolixus
CACTGCAGGTACCATACGCGGCCGGGCGCCCCTTTGAGCAGGTGTCCATGGACATAGTGGGACCCCTACCACGAACAAGGGAGGGTAACATGTACCTCCTTACGATGATCGACCATTTAACGCGCTACGCCGAAGCAGTACCGCTAAAAAGCCAAACAGCCCAAGAGACGGCCCAAAAATTTGTGAACCACTTGGTAGTCCGACATGGAGCTCCTAGTCGGCTACTAACTGATCAGGGACGAAATTTCACCTCGGCCTTGGTAAGGGACGCCTGCGATACGCTTGGAATAAAGAAGTTGTTCACGACCGCTTACCATCCCCAGAGTAACGGAAGAGTGGAGAGGTTCCACCGCACGTTGGTAGATGCGTTATCGCATTTTGTGCGCCGCGATGGGGAAGACTGGGACAGATGGGTGCCCTACGTATTGATGGCATATAATAGTACGCCACATTCTGCGACGGGATTCACCCCGAATTATCTCCTTTACGGCCGAGAGCTGCCGCGCCCTAGCGCACTCGACCCTAGGCCTCGTCAAGAGGTAGATCAAGAAACGAGTTATGCAGAGGCATTACGTGGGAGGTTAAGGGAAGCACACCGGATAGCCGCTGAGACGACCGAGCGGGCCTTCGAGGGACAAGCGGCTCAGTATAATAAAAAGGCGCGGGTACGGAGCTTGGTGGAAGGGCAATGGGTTTACCTACACAACCCCGCTGGACGCCGAGGAGAAGCGCAGAAGTTCCGCAGGCCGTGGGAGGGGCCTTTCCGCGTACAGCGGAGTATCACAGATGTGACATTTGAGATTGCGATGGGCGACGGAAGCACTCGGATGGTGCATATAAATCGCTTGAAACCGGTGGTGGTGGAGGGAATCCCCCAAGAAACCACGGAGGAAGATGTCCCCACCTCCTTAAGCCAGAACCTAGGAGCGGAGGACACGCACGACTTGTTTTACGAAGGGTTGTCACTCGAAGGGGCGCCGGGGATCGTGGGAGAAGTTGCAGGGGACGGCGCAAGGAACGCCGAGTCTGGACAAACTGCAGAATCCATCGAAGAAGAGCAGACTGAAATTAACACCTCAGGAGGTGACGATCTTTATGCAGGGGTCAACTTGAGGCCGCGGGGTTACCAGCGGGCTGATGACAGAACGGAGACGACAGAACTAGCCACTGAGCTGAACGTGGGAGAGCTCTCCCCGTCGGCGTACTCACCCCCAGATGACACGATACGAGACCCTACATACACCCCAGTCGGTACACCTAGGCTTCCCTGCACTCGCTCGTCCTACGCGTTGCGTTCCCAAAGGAGCCGGGAGGACTGATGAAGTAATCCGGTGTAGGAAACTATTGGGCGGTGGTCGGATGAATTTGGTTGAGCAGCGGAGCTGAGTCCCCGAACGAGGGACGAGTGCTGCTGACCCGGGACCAATGACAAAATTAGCCAACTAGCCTTGACAACCACGATGGGAGGCACCCGCACAGCCATTAGGGAATTAAGGATAACCACCTCTAACCTCATGCACCTCCTCTTCCTCACGTCCTCCGGAATCTTGAGATCAATACCTTGGAGGCGAAGGTGGAATTGCGGTCGCTCGAAGGTGCCCTCAGCACCCTAGCCAGGAGAAAGTTAGCAGGCTATTGGCCCCAAGTGACTGAGTAGGATAGTGTATAAAGACAGTCAGATATTATCCGAGAGACTATGGTTCGTGTCGGGAACCGCTGCCGGCGGATATGTACCATTACTACGACATCGCTGAGATAGACGCTGCCTCCACACATGACGACATTCACATCTTGGTGGACATACCCTCGGTGACCAAAGGAAGATATATTTTGACAACTACCGAGTGGACCAATACCCGTGAAGGATCCGATAACTGGACTATACCTGCTGCTACAACCTAAGGCCGACTTCACACTGGTGGGAGTAGACTGAGAGAGCTTCGTGTTTCTGAAAACGGAGGACCTCAGGCACTGTTGGGGAAGGAGTCCACTAATCTGCCCAGCACGATTGCCGGTCTTCTCCCTCCATAGACCGTCTCGCCATACACTACTGTTCAAGAAACTATAAGAGAAGGCGAACCCCTTGTGAGCGTGGCGGATGCTGGTAACGAGATTCAAGCTTACGTAGAGCTGGAGGGAGGAGTCGAACGAGTGGTTATACAGTTTGCTCGAGCCAATTGCACCGCCGTGGCATGAGGGCACCCACCGACACAGAGAGATCCTGGAGACAACCAACCAGCGAATGCAGGGGCACCACTTGTTCCCTATCGTCCGCCGAGCGTGAAGACGCGAAGCTCCGGAGAGCCCGGTGGAGAGTTGGGAAGTGACAAGCGAGTGGTGGGTCCTCCGCAAGGCGGTAGAACCCACTTTAACGGGGGGGTAAGTGTAAAGGGAGAGCATTTAATTTGTAAATAATAATTGAATAATTAGTAGGAAAAAATGCAATTGTTAAGTTAAACTGCTGACGGCACGGCTGGTAGCGGCCGAGAGCAATGTACCGCGTGAGAGAGAGAGAGAGAATAGCGAGCGCGTGGTGTATAGTGTATAGACACCGGAGAGTTAGTTAGAGTGTGTGAGAGGAAACAAGTGTTATGCGTTTGATGGGATTGTTTTGCTGTGAGTATTGAACATAAATTTTTACGCATTGCTTCCGGCCGAGGCTAACTGTTGTCGTAGTGAGGGAGAAGTACATTTGCTAGAGTGTAGATTAACAAAAGATAACCGATAGTATTAATAATAATAATAATAGTAATAATAATAATAATAATAATAACAGTAATAATAATAGAACGTTTGAGAATAAGGGCCCAACTTTGTTGATTTAATTTGTAATTTGCCTATTTAATCTTACTTTTATGTTATCTTATAGTTTCTTCAGTTTCGTTTATATTTCTATTGTTAATTATGTTTTTGGAAGTATTAGTTTGGTTTTGTATTAATGAGCTCAACTCTTTGTATGCGATTTTCTAATTGGTGTATTGGGACCAACAATAAATCAGTGTATTCATAGCCTGACGAGTTATTTGTACCCCCTGCTGAGCGAGCGAAATTCCCCTTGCCCTGATCGCCCTTAGCGGCGCTCGGTCACAATCCCAAAACTTGAAATTTTATCAACTATTGATTTTTATATCGGATCAGCGCCTAAGGTCTTTACGATCGTTAAGATCACTACCAGCCAACAGGCAGTGGATCTGGTTACTAAAACACACTCCATCACCATAAGCAAAGAAAATAAAGAAATGAGAACGCTAACCACTGAGTTAATCACTATCATGTCAGCTACTCTTGTAACTCGCTAGAATGAGATGAGTGATAGCCAAACAATATGATAAAATCGCGCTCTAGAAGAATGTCTCACTCGCCTCTCTCATCCTCTGTAAGTTGTAGTTCATCTGATGGGAGATAAGGGAATGATGATCATCATCTATTCTGTCCGAGCCTTTATTCTTCATTCTAAAAAATCTTTAAAATTCAAATTTGTGGGTCCAGTTCCAAAAAGGTTTTTGTCCAAAATTTGTGGAAATAAATATCACTGGTTTTAGAACATTCATCCGACTAGATAATTTTTGGTACTACATTGACAGCACCCAGATCTCTTGAAACAAACAAGTGATGTATATTCTCAGCAGAAATAACCTCATCCATTTCTTTCATTGAGACTGAACATGGCTGACTGCACTTACCCTGTCCAAAACAGCAAATAAAATAACCTTTACCCAAACATCTAAAATTTAAAGTTTTCCTTATTTTCGAAACATAGGGTCGTTTGGAAAGGGTTGCCTAATTTAATAAACTATCGATCGATTTAGTTTATAAAATTTTAAAATTGATTTAAATTTACAATTTAAATTTAACGAGGTGCAAAACACATTTAGCGGAAATTCAATTTAGAAAATCGTCACGACCAAAGGGCAGCACTTGGGAGGAAATAAAGAATAGCAGAAAATATAATAAATAATTTAAACGGTTTTAAGTGAAGTAGTGGAGTGGTGGGAGGGTATTAAAGGAATGATAAGTTTGGGAAGGGGGGAGTAACATTATGGGAGGATATCTGCTATCAATGAGACGATTGGAGCGGCGGGCTGTCATTGTTGGACCGTCGGTCTGAGGAGCGACTTAATGAGTTGTAGCGACCAGAGAGCTGACTCGCCTAACCCAATTCCAGCTCTCCTACAAACTAACCATACTTCTTCTTTTATCGACGTCATTAGAGTGAGCCAACCCCTACACACGCTCCTGGTCCTAGTACGCTCCTTATTTCCACCATCCACTTGCCTTTCCCGCTGCTCAGATCTTACTAATATTTTCCCGAAAAGAGTTATAGGGCCAAGATATTCAAGCACTTTTTAATTCCTTCCAGCCACCATTATGTCGACTATGGCTGCTGGGTCCACGAGGGTCTGTTAATCTCGCTCTCCTGCTGAGGAAGCACGACTCTTGACTTGACAAAGAAAGAATCAGTTCGCTCTCTCTTCCAGGGCAAATCATTATTTTTATTGAAGATTTACTTATACTCTCTCTCTGGCCACCACCGGGAGGAACACTCACCTCGATCTCCGCTTATCACCATTTCCGAGCTTCTTACTCTTAGTTTTAAAGAGGATCAAACTCCGAATTTTGGAACTCATCTACTGCTCACTAACCTATCACTAAAGTCACATCCTTATTCTTCAAAGATACTCCACCTAAAACGAATTTGCGGAGTAAAATGATACATTAAAGCTAACAGATCTAACCGTTAGCACGATGCTTATGGAAAATAGAGCCCATTTATAAAAATCTCAAACAAATGAAAAATCATGCAGCGAATTACCTTAAATCTACATAGATCCGGACAAAATGCCAAAATGACACTTTAGAGAAGTGCTTTCGCCCCTTTTTGTAAATCATAAATAGGATTATTTTGAAAAAATGATTGATATGAAAGTTTTAGATCAATTAGTGTTCCTTGTTTATTGAGAATCGTTGCAGCCGATCGCAAAGAAATCTTCAAAAATAAAATAATTCTATGAAGTAGCACTTCCGCTTGAGCAATTTCCTGTACTAAGTCAGAACCTGACCGAAATGAAAGTCTGGATTTCCAAAACATTGAGACACACATCAGTCCACTTCCTGTAAACCCCTTTTTGAACTCTGCAGTCCTCTGAACGGAGATATTTCCGCTAAAATCTCGATATCAACAATATGGCGCCGCGATGCTTTCCTTTTGAATGTCTCCATTGTTTTTAGAAACATTTTTAGCGAGAGTGTGTGTGAGTATTTTTGAACCAAATATTTAAAAATAAAACTGCTGGAGCCCAAAGGCTCCAGGTTCTGCAGGACGCAACTTTGCAATCTAAATCCCTTACCGGAAGTAACTCTTTTATTTTGTTTTTATCTTTTCGCACTCGGCGCCAAAGATTCGCCCTGGGGTTCAAACCTCTTAGAAACATTTATCCAAGAATAAAGAGATAGATAAAGGGAAGGTTTCAGAAGGGAAGGCGGCATCCTTGATTTAGTAAAAAACTGGAGACAATTTTTCTGTTCCGGGAGAAAGAAAATTCATGCGAGTTTCCATCAGATTTTTACCGCATAAAAAGATGGGGGCGGCTTTGTTACAGTTCGGGAGGAATATATTTCCGGAGGGGTAAGATAAAGTATTTGGGTGGGGAGGGCCACCTTATCAGCATATTATTACCAGTTATAACCAGTTATAGAGGTTGGGCCGCCCGACTAAACTACCGGAACCTCCGTACGCACACGCGCTTCCTGCCTTCTAACGTATTCAGAGTTTGTTGCACGTTGTATATCCAATTTAAACTTTTTTTAAGGGATAAAGTTGAAAAGTTGTAGAAGCTGGGGTACATGAAGGGCAAGGTTGGTCGTCTGGCTGTTGCTTACTCCGTCCGCTCGTCAGCTCTAGTTGGCGCAGTCTGGACTAGCTGAGAAGCCTGCCAAGTCTTTGAAAGTTTTGTAAAGAAGTTCTAGGACGGACGGACGGACGGACCGCCCTCTTCAGCAGATCTCCAGATAGTTAGCTGACGTGATCCTTGTCCATTTTCCAGTCACGTTGTCCAGGTTCTGTTGCTCACCCGCTCTCAACATCACTTTCAACAGGAACTGTTCTTCTCTCACCTGCCCTCTCACTCTCACTAGAGCATTACTGCGCTATCCACTACCCACCAACTATATAGTCCAAGGGGTAAAAGATTTTGTTAAAATTTAAAGATTCCACTATCAATAACACTAACTATATTCTAAATTTATCTGGGTGTGTGAAGCGTTAAATGTGTAAACACGCAGGGCTACCACCTATCGCAGTTAGATTTTCTTAAAACCCAAAACTTAACGGAAATGAGAGTAGTGGTCGATAGTGTTCACTTAGCGGCAGACCTACGATTCATCGTACGACCTCAGACGTTCCATTTTTAGACAATTCAACGGTCTGAACAGAATTGTGCCGTGTTGCAGAACCGTGCAATACAACTGTTTGTATGTTCATCATTAAAAAGTCATGTTTTGATTCTGTTTTGCCTCCTTCAATACTTAAAAAAAATCTTTAAATTTGTTTAAATTCGAAATTAACTGTATTAAATTTCATTACTAAAGTACCATTTAATTATATACGAGTATATGGGTAGGTACTTTTAAATTTTTGAATATTTTAACAAGAATAGCTGCTAAGATTTTTAAAACTTGGTATTTACATTGATGTACATGTAGATTATAACTTTTATATCAATAAAGTTCATGAAAAACTTCTTTTAGGGCAGTTTTTAAGGAAGGTTTACCTTCCGTTTCTGAAATTTTGATTTTGAGGGGAACTGAAAAGAAGGTGGAGTTACACCAAAATGGCTTAAAGACCTTAAAATTGTATTTCTGGTGAAACTCGAATGGAAAAATCTAACACGATGGCGATTCAAACCCTTGCTATGAGTAAGAGATAGCAAGAAGATCAGCTGGCTCTGCAATCAACAAAGTACAATTAGATGTAACTTGAAAAACCACGCGTTTGGTGATTATCCCAAAATGAATCTGGGTAGAGCGATTAATCAAGCCTGTGATAATAAAATAAAATAAAATAAAAACGAAATCAGCGGCTGGATAAGAAGAGGCTATCGTTGGCTATGTGCCGGCCATCAAGGAGGCTGTGAATAGTGTGTGTGCAGTTTGATTGTGTTGGCAAGTTGATCAAGCATAGCAACATGACGACATCCATCTATTTGATGACGCACCCAGTTAATGGAGCGTGGAACGCTTCTTCTAAGTGGAATTGGTGAAGACAAAGGGAGGATACAAACTCGGCAAGACAGATACTGTCTCGAAACCAATCCCTTCCTTTTAAAAATATTTCACTCCCAAGAACATATACTATAACAACAGGCTAATGTTTTGTGGAGATGTGGCTAGGAAGTTGAAGAGGGGGGGATACACACACCCGGGGCAGATTGCCAGCGGAAATGGGAGTTGGTTGGATAAACACCGCAATTTGTTACAATCTGATCACTGGTGACGTAATAATTGGTTCTTGACAAGGAAAATTGGGCTGCCCTCTTGTCGGCCTTTAACGGCTCCCATCTATTTTAAATTAGGGTTTAGGGTAGACCTTGTATTCTCTGTTTCCATCAGCCCACAACTTGTGCGCTATTCTACTAAATAAGGAGGAAGATGCCTCTGGACCTTTTGTAGCGTGCTCTGTGTTAGTTGTAAGTTTGCGAGCTTCTACTGAGATGTAATGGAGTAAGTAGTAGTGGATACATTTAACAATATTTATGGGCTCCCAATAGGGTGATATTTTTTGGTTGGTAGTTAATGAGTTCTTATATCAGTGGCACTGCTATCTCAGACTGACTGTCTGCCACTAAATTCCAACATACATTATCTCTCTGCTCGCTAAGTGGTCGCCGAATTCTATTACTCGGTGGCAACATTTTAGTCTAAACGATCTTCTTCTTCTTACACTTCTTGCTCTTCTCAGGTTCAAAGCCCGCAATTCGTGTTCCTTGCAGAGATTAACCGTAATCACATCTAAAGTGCGTCCATACCAAGCGAGCGAACGCAAGCTCTCACTCCTCGAAGCCCCTTCCCACCAGTTTCTACTTTAGCCAAGAAAATATGGCGATCATGCCAAATTTTTCAAACACAGTTTTCATGGAAAATGTCGGTTTTTCTTTGGTGGTATGCATGTCTGTGTACGATCACGTGTTCGTGACTGCTGGGTTTGGGTGGGGAGCACCTTCAGCCCCTCCCAGAGTTAGGAGTTAATAATTTATTAAAAGAAATTATATCATTTTAAAAATGTTAAAATATTTATTAAATCAGCCCTCGGTCCTAGCAGGTCATCAGTTTTAATTACGCTTTTAGAAATAACATTAATTAAAAGTTCTGGAGGTTAGATAGAATAATGGTTAGGTTAGGCTCGCTTGGTCAGCTCTAGGCTGACCATACAAAGTTCTGGTGTCAACGGCGTTAAATCATTCGCTGCGCACAGTTATGCTAATAATTGACCCCACGACAATGAGCTTCACCGCAAGGGCAATTCTGCCAAATGAATTTTTCTGCTTCTTGAGTTTTCCTTTCCCTTTTGAACTATAACTTTTATTTCCTCGAAAATCGCACGAACCGTCCTTCCGGGTGGCCGAAGACCCAATCTAGGATGTCCTTATTCTTAACTTGAACGGGATCAAATACTTCAAAAATTCTGGTGTCAACATAGATTACTCGAAAAAAACATGCTATAAGTCGTAGTTCCGGTGAAGTTAAGTTCTTAAATCTCAGAAAAAAGGAAAATCGGGAAAACTTACTCAACCTGAAGAAGATACTCTGACAGTTGGGAGAAAATAGAAGTTGAGGATTCTAAAAGGAGAAAGTTTGTCACTGAAGGGTTACGCTCACTCCAGATTAGGGTTTTATTATTTGGACTAAATACCCAAACTGTGCCGACCTCTGGCGATTATCAGATAACTTCTTATGGCGGGGCAAGAGAGCATCACAGTTCCACTAAGAAAACAATTTCACCTACTGCATGACGTAGCTAAATCTATGGGTACTGCATTAAAAGGATCCAGTCTCCATATTAGCCAGACAGAAGCTTTCTTCTTTCAACGATTCCAGCGTGGAGAAAGCAAGGAAAAGTCTGAACAGAGAGCGATGAGAGAATTGCAATAGATAAGAGATGGTGTTTATCAGCACAAAGCGAGCTACGTACAAACGGACCAGCATGAACAATGGGCTTTCTTCTTTGCATGACTCCCACATCCTGCAAGTCATGCGGTCCATGTGTGCGTTGGAAGCGCAGTCCCCCGTCTCCATGAGATACCGTTGGGAAATGTATTCTACAATGTGAGACCTCTTTGCCCAGTTCCTTGCATTACTTTTCTCTTACAACGCGCTCTTTCCCATTTTCCTCGACTTTATCTCCTCTAATACCCGCCCTCTATACTCTGCTCAGGAAATAAGTAACAGTATGTAAGAAATAATAAGAGAAGGCAAGATGGCCGCCAAGTAATTCTTCAATACGGTATGCAGCATTTACAACAGCTGCAACAAATTGGAATTTTACCTTTTCCGCATTCCACATAGGTCTGCTCCAGCTAAATTTTCTTCTTTATTTCCATTTCCTTTTTACCCTCATTATATTCAATTTCCTCTTAATACTTAACATATTCATGCACTTGACTAGAAATGTGGAGAGGTTTGTAGGATGGTTTTTTGGAGGCAGTGTGGATCCCACGACAAAGCATCACCGCAAGGGCAACTCTGCCAAATGGATTTTTCTGCTTCTTGAGTTTTCCTTTCCCTTTTGAACTATAACTTTTATTTCCTCGAAAATCGCACGAACCGTCCTTCCGGGTGGCCGAAGACCCAATCTAGGATGTCCTTATTCTTAACTTGAACGGGATCAAATGCTTCAAAAATTCTGGTGTCAACATAGATTACTCGAAAAAAACATGCTAATATGCTAGCGTTCAGGCCAAAATAAACTAGCCTTATGCCTTTTTAAATAGCACGAAAGGTAAACAAAAATGGCTTTCTAGAGTGTCTTCAGCCACCCAGGAGGACGATTCGTGCGATCTGCCTTGAAATAAGAGTTATAGTTAAACAGCAATCGAAAGTTTACTTTGAAAGGAAAACTCAATCTCTGCAGGGAGTTCCGCTGTGGATACTCTAACATGATATGACGTTTTATCATTAATAACGTAAAGCCAAAATATGGAAATAAGTTAGTATGTGTGATGGGAAAGTGTAAGATGGACCCGGTTAGGTGCTGATGTCATTACCTGCAGAGAGCCAAGAAGCGGGACCCCATTTTCTGGCTTGAGGCGCTGAGTAAATTAGCAATTGTGAACATGCTGGTCACCCTAGTGAACAACTTAATTCTATCTAAGTCGGGTACTATCCGTCACCAACACTACATCGGCGTAGTTAATCAGACTAATGCAGACTCAACCGGGAACTCTATAGTGCCCATATTTTGAGTCGAAAATTGATTTTTCTTAGGCTAAAAACGCTAACTATTGAAATTGCAGCGTTATAAAAATTCTAAAGTTTATACAGATTTACTAGGTATCATCAGGGGTTCGCCGTGAAAAGCTATGCAGTGATTTTGATTTTCATGAATCATTAAGAAGAAAAACTAAATGCATTCAGTCACCACTTTTATTTGGAACAATCTTGACCAGATGAAATCTCGATGACACTGTTGTGATTGCTGAATTGATGACACTGAGTTGGTATTAGGAGGGCATTGGAGGCGATGCCCTCTCTTCGGTGGGCTCACCAGAGCCTTGCTATTTACCAGGAATTGAAGAGAACATTCCCCTCTTGAGGGCATTCTCCAGAGAGTGGTCCTCCCTAATAGTCAACCCCTAACTCCTAAACCCTGGGACTATCCTAGAGATGTTTTTGAGAAGATGTGTGCCCTCTCTAGAACCCTTTTCAAGAGCTTAATTTTGGGTTATCTCTGTTTAATATTGAGAAAAGTAGTAGGGAGGGATACCAGATAGCAGTTGGTTGTCACTGACGCCTGGCCGAACGGAGGAATTACAAATCATTATGGGGCAGAAAAAGTCGTGTGTGTCTTCGTAACAGAGACTTTGTTGACCTGAGTGTAGGGATAGAAATTTAATGTCTTCCAACGAAATGTTGCAAATAAACTAAGACGGTATGAGTGCCCAACTTGCGACCTTAACTGGTATAGAGATAATGCATCTAAGAGAGATTTAAGTAGTTTATGGAAGCTGGATGAACGTTTTAACTGTTCATCTGAGCTCCTGTAATCACTTAAGAAGGAAATTTAATAATGTTAATGACAGAGAAGAGGAGGAGATGTATTAAAATGCGGTGGTGAGAGCCTCTTAGGGAAGGGGTGTGGGGAGGGAAGTGTTTAACATTTTAGAAACCTCGCCAGATCTAGGGAGCTTTTAGCGGATATGTTGACAGAAAGGAGTGCGATTACCCAACCACTCGTTCTTCTCAGCAAACAATTAGCTTTATGAAGGAACTAAAATTTAATTACCTCTATGGATGTTTGCCGCTTTCTGAACTTCTTTAACCTCGCACTTTAACTCTGTATCCTCTGTATCCGATCCACCAAACCACCTCCGCAGCCTCAGGTCCTACCAAACTACAAGATAGGGGAGCTGCAACATTCCCTGTGAAACCTCCTTAATTAAATCCCACGAGTACTTTAGTCTCAGCTCCTCCCCGGGCCAGTCATAAATAATACCCAATTATTTAGTACTGCACGATTGGCAGCAATGTTGTCCCCTAAGTATTTGTAAATGGCGAGCCAGCCGAAACAGGAAGCGTTCGGCTGATGGTCACACTGCTCCACAGTTACAACATGATCCGTGCGCGGGATTTTTAATCGTTTATTCCTCCATGACAGTAATTTGATTAGAATACTTCAAAACTAATTTGATTTAAAAATGTAACGGAGCAAAATGGGTGGAGGGGAGACTGGATGGAGGGGAGGCTGGATTCAGAAATCAAATTAATCCATTTCTGTTCGCTTTCTCTCTCCATGCTTGCGAACCAATCAGATTTATTGATTTTGGCTTTTCACCGAAATTCTTATTTTTGAGGTGGTTCCAGTTCCAGGTTAGCTTATCCTCTATCTCAAAAAGGAAACTCTTGTTCCTCCAACAAGCTAAGAGGAGTTCATGTTGGCACAAATGTAGAGGAGGAGCACAACAGAGAAAGGAAGAGCCGTGCCGATCTAGATAACAGTGTGTTTGTGACGTGGACGCACGCACGCCCAGCAAGAAGAGTCGGAAAGAGAGTCTATGACAGGCACTTGAAGATTTCCTGCCCCTCCTAGCCCAGCTGCCGACTCCAGCAGAGTGTTGACTTGCCACCTCCTCTCTCTCTCTTCTTCTTCCAACTAACTCTGCCATTGTACACACTTACTCCAGAACTTAGGTGCTACTCCTGATGTTTTCATAAAACGCTGCCGACGGTTGAGAACCCATCAACCCATCTATGATTTATTTTCATACAATAGTATCGTAATATTCTAACAATACAGACGACAGCTTATCCAATATTGTTCCATCTATTTAACTTAGGTTTCTAGGGAGAGATGAAGTTAAACACTCTTAAGTACCGTTCCAGTAGAGTGTTCGGTTGTAGCATCTGTACAATAGAGCAAGAAATGTCCATCAAAATTTGAGATTGGAAGAATACTAAAATGTTTTTCGAGTCTTCTTTCGTTTTCTTTCTGGACTTCAAAGTTCTTTGACTTGGAAGAAACATTTTTTGGGCTTGTTTCATTGGTTAAGATCTTTTGGTGCCGTTTTGGGTGAGCTTGGCGCCTCGCTTTCCTCAAGAGTACCCTTTTTTGATGAAAAGTTTAAGTTTCAAAAAAATTATAATTAAGCAAACAGCAGCTAAAGGAAGTTGTATACATTGACAGCAGCCTTCTTATTCTTCTGCTGAGAGAAGAAGCAGCAAACAACTTGGGACCCCAACAACTTTGTTCATCGCTCATGGAATTGTCACATTACAAACTTATAAAAATAAAACATCTCTTTTGTCATCAAAGGATGATGAGGTCATTGTGCTGCAGATGACGAGGCTAGGAGACTACTGCGTCATACTATACCCGTACACACAGACCTACTTAACAGACAGTGTGTTCTGGGGGAGAGGTGGATCAGTAGCAAAGCCAATAGCAGTGGAGAGAGGGGAACCAGCAAGTAGGGCTTACCTCTATTTACATCACATTTAAACACAATACACTTATCAGCAACCGCTTCTCAAGCAGAGATGAGGATGTAAGGGCTACGCCAATGTGTGTGTAAGGATAATATACGTCTCGGTATCCCGCTCCTTCCTGTTTAGTTCTTCATGAATACTAAACCAGCCACATACTGTAGCTTTATACACGCACACAAACACACACACTCGTGAATATATATAAAATTCTTCGCAGCTTTGAGAAAGCTACATAGATGTGCATATAGAAGAGTTTGCATACATTCTGCGATGGTGGGGGACCGACATGTCTAAACATGCTCACTCACACAACTCACCGAATTTTGATGTGTTCACTAAGAAATTCATATTTGTTGACACATTCTTAACAACATTTTCTCTCTCCTCACCCACTCACTCCCTCTCTCTTTTAACCTTTAAGCAAATTTTCCGGAAGCCCAAGAAAGGAGATCATGTTCGTTTTAGACTTTCTCAAATTGAGTTTGCACCAGAAATACTTATTTCAAGGTTTGAAGAGAATTATGTTCCAGTTCCCTTATGTATTCGGCATGACATGTAGATATCTTTGCAGGATGATCAAGGAGTACAGAGCACAGCTGCCCTAATCTGGAATGATATTTCTGCGGCCCTGATGTGAACACTCAGATGCCTTTTCTCTTACCGCTGGTTACCTAATTTAATGTTATAATACAAAAAAGTAGATCACTTACTATACATGTTTACTTTAGAAACACCATTGTCCAAATAACTCTACAAACAATCAAAATTTATTTAGTGACATTCCAAACAATGTTTGGTTGCATTGTGGCTGCTACTTCACGCCTACTGTACAAAGGAGATTGGGTAAGAAGATGAAGAACATTCTTCGTCGGTCAGGCGAGTTTCTGCACACCGGATATAAGGATACCAAGTTGAAAATAATCGTAGGAGCTATTTTGGAGAAAATCTTTATGAAAAACTGATTCATATAAAGGAAAAGTGAAGTAATACTTCCGCTTTTTTGTTACCGTTTGAATTGCAAAAAATGGAATTAATAATCAGGTCAATGAAATCGCTCTACACGGCGCCTTGGCACTGATGGAGCTCCTCCTGCTAACCAGATTTGGCTTCCTTTTGCTTCCAACTTATCTGAAGAAGACTAAAAAGAGGTTTTTCTCACATGAAGAGGAGATAGTAGCCATAACTGGGTACTCGGCACATATTTCAGGGATGCAATCTAAACCTAGGAAAACGTTTGACATCGTGCACGAACTAAAAGGGTCTACCTGGAAAAAATTAATGCATTTTCGAACTAAAACACACAATGATTCAACAACTTCTCCCCTTTCGCTCAAATTGGCGGTACATCAAACTAAT
The DNA here is from genome assembly GCF_049639745.1 of Rhodnius prolixus. Taxonomy (NCBI): domain Eukaryota; kingdom Metazoa; phylum Arthropoda; class Insecta; order Hemiptera; family Reduviidae; genus Rhodnius; species Rhodnius prolixus. The sequence goes on from NW_027411598.1 coordinate 614,554, forward strand.
GGGAGAACAATTCGCGTTCAATGGGAAAAAGTTAAAAATCCTTTTTTTTTAAGGGAAATTACAATTACACAGATTACAAGTTAAATATCGATTAGTCTTGATCGGATTTGACCAGTCTGAACGAAAAGCGGGGTTAACAATTGATGTAGAAGTTGAAGTATGCTGTAATGAAGATCCAACTTCTCTAAATTGGAGAGCACCCTTCAATCTACAATTCCCAGATGAGAATTGGAAAACATCAAAAGTTAGAATATAACTATATTTATGTTTACTAATGAATTTAATAACTTAGAAAATATATTAATCTTAATGAATCCGTGTTGTTCGATTGGTGGATCAATTAAGAGAGAGTTGAAGACCCAGCGCCCTCCCTTGGGCACCAGTTGTTGAAGAGTCTACAAGTGTCAGTGCAGGGGCACAATTAAATATAATGTTCAAGGACATTACAAGCAACAACAGTTTCTGTTAATTGCAGCACCGTCAGGCTGTGCGGGACGGTGAGAGACTCTCCTGATGACGGGCAGAGAAGAGACCTGAAGAGTATGAGCATCGCTCTCTGGGACTTTAATTCTTCCAGAAGAGCGCGTACAGTTTAGAAGAGCGGTAACCATGCTTGGAATATTGGACGAAAGGAGTTCTAACCGCAGCGCATCCTGGTACGGCTGTAATGAGTCTATAATGGGTGTTAAACTGCGGTATACGCCGCAGTGCACACTGGGAGCGCTAGTATGGCCCGGCGCAGAGACCCCCCGCGGCTTGGCAACTCAAGAGAATGGCTGAGTCAAGAGAAAGGTCGTTTTTCAAGTTTTACAATAGTTACTGCCCTCCGGCTTCACTTAGCTCAGCTGGAGCTATTTCGAGTCTAATTTCGCGTTCTGGAAGAGTCGTTTTGAAGTCAGGTTTGCCCGCCTCATAGAGAATGGGCGGTGGGTTCGCGAACTGTAGCCAATAAGATCATTGCGTGAACACTCACACAACTTCATCAAACTCCTTCTGCTACAGCTATAGTAACATAACTATAACTATAACTAACTGCTATAACTATATTGATGACACATTAACTTGATACGTTCAGATTAACCCAAATATAAAGAGGGATCCTAAAGATGGGCTGTAATACGAGCGGGATTAGAACATTCTATTAGCCACGCCCACAATATTTACACAACCGTAGTATTCCAATTCCGATACTTTTTTTTAATTCTAAAATCGTTGTATAAATGTTCCATTCAATCTAAATTTAAATAAATTTTATACAGCTGGTCTCAGGAAATTAGAAAAAATCTCTATTCTGTCTGTTCCGTGAACAACTGCACCTGTTTTGAACGATTTCCTTCAATTTTAGAATTCTATCAAAGCAATTCGATACAGTACCGTCTGAGGAATGGTGACTTACTCTCAGTGGCCCCGTCTAAACAGAGAGAGTTAAGTTGTAGTTCCAAGAGAATCCGTTATGCAGGAAATACTTTCACTGATTTCTTGACGGTGTAATCAGTTGCGTTTTAGAGTGGTAGCTCGCAGCAAGAGTAGTTGCTAAAGAGAATTTCAGCAAGTTGAAAATATGTCGGTACATCCCGGTGCCTATGAGTGCACGAAATGCACTCGAAATGCAAGTTTAAGTTTTTCAAAATCAATTTCAATCACCAGAAATTTTATAGAACAACAATTTTTTTTGGAGAAAATTGATAAACACTGGCGTGTCAGTTGAGAACAGGATGGCAGAAGGGATAGAATTGCGAAGATAAGCAATAGGATGGTAGTATTCCGAGAACCTGCTCTGGAGAAGAGTGTCGGAATCATTTCTCTTGGATCTCTTGGAGGTGGTAAGAGAAGCAGAAAGGACGGAGTCCACCCCCAGTTACTTGATTTGTCCTGGAAGCTTTACACCGAACCCGAACGAGCGTCCTCTGTTGGATTTACCGGGGTCGGGGTGAAGTTGAAGGGGGTTGAAAGGTCGGGTGTCTAAAGTATTCCCGCTGGGGTGCCGCCAAACGAAGGGAAAGCCGGATGTTTGCTCCGTTCAGTTATTTAAAGCTTGGACCCACTGAGGTTCTCTAGTTCGCACCTTCCCATGTCCACTCCCGAATATTCCCTTAATACAGGATTCATGCATTCCCCAGCCGGACGGACTTCCTCGTCTCATTGCGCTCCAAACAGTTTAAACACTCGCACTGATCGTGGTGTTCTTCATTTCAGTCAGTCACTTCCGCTGTGCTCATTAATTCCGTAGTTCGTTTTACTCCTTCCATTTTCTTAATATAAACAAATTCAGGCGTTCCTTTTTCTTAAATTTTTATTCATTTTTTTAGCAATAATTTTTTTTTCACTCCTCGTAGATGATTGCGAAAATTCAGCTTTTCGAAGTTGCTCCCCTTTCCTCTCTTTTACTTCCTGCAGTTCCTAATGTTAAGTAAATTCATTGAAAAATTTGGAAGTTGTGGTTTATCATCAAACAACAACAAGGTACTTTGTACCTTGAGTCGCAGTCTGTCTGTGTAGGGCAGTCGGTCATGTGAGTTGGGCTAGTGAGTGCGTGTTTAAATCATATCATATCAGGAGTATACTCCACTATCATTTTTGAATTATTGTTTAAACCAACTGTAACTTTGTAAATTGGATATCCATTTAAATGTAACGTATATTGAACTAATTAAACTATATATCAATTTATTTCTTAAACATTTTCTGATCAATCAAAATATTTTACTAAACACCTAATAATCAGAAGTAATGCAATCATATCTAATTAGTAGCGATTACTGTGGTCATTGAGTCCGTAGTAATGTTTGTGAAAGAGGTCAGGTGGGCCAATCTCTTGTGGTTCTCTAGTTAAGTTAGGGTCCTTTGCTATTGTCTGCGCGCGATGTTGTTTTTGAAGGGCGAGTTGAGTGTCTTCTTCATAGTATGACTTTGATGGCGATCTGTGGTTGATGTGTGGATGGGATAGTAATCCTTTGTGTATTTGAGTTTAGTTTTAGAAGTTTCTGTGACTTATAATAATTAAAATTGAATTATTTGAACCCCCCGCCAGAGAGTCTCAAAAATGTTATTCCAGAGCTAGAAAAATCTGTAAACAATTCTTACTGTAGTAAGAGAATGTAATAAATCAGTAAGAGGATTATTGCAAGAGTTCCTCCTGGAGGCGGAAGTACACATTTATATAGCTTTATGGGTAAAACAATAAATCGGTGGAGATCCTTAATTTTCCTCCGCCGATTTAAGGGGGAGGGGGTTGCATTTGCCGTCAGAGAGAGAGAGAGTGAGAGAGAGAGTGAGTAGAGTGTATAGAGAGACAGCAACAGCAGAATGGAGTGGGGATAGTAGTGAAGAGGGGCGGCGGAGGTGGCGCCGCAATACGGACAACCTGCGCAACAGAAAGCGGCACATTGCTCTTGCAGACTACCTGGCCGGAAGCAGTGCTGAACTAAAAAACTAAAAATAACTTTCTCTTGCTGATTTTACCAAAACTCTCTGATAACTCTAAATTTACGACTATTTTGCTACAGAACAGATGTTCCCTTGGAACCTCCACCAAAGCTCTATTCAACTTGTGGCTTGAGCAGTATTAACTACTTTAACCTGATGTATTTGTCCTTGGTATTACTCGCTATCATAGAAATGATTCTGTCGAAGGAAGGATGACGTCATAGCTTCTCCGGAACATCAAGATTCCATCAGCCGTTGAGATCGATATTTTTCGCAGATTCCCAGAAAGTTACAGATAATTAAACAGATTTAGAACAATAACGATGATATTGTAATTATGGTTACTTCAACAATGGCGACAGCGAACAAAATGAGCCTAACGATATTAAGGGTCCCATTTTTATTTGCCGTGGATGAAGAGCGGAAGGTAGGCTACGTCCAGGAAATTGATTCATGTAGACAACAATGGTCATTCCAGAAACCTTGTTGTTACTAGAACTGTGATCATAATTACCATAGTCACCGTAGTTACCACAGTTACTATAGTTACCAAGAACTCTGAAATAGGTTTTCTATTATAAAAAGTATCGACTATATCGGTAATGATTAGTCCAAGTCAGAGAAAATCATTGGAGCCAATTTCGCCATCAACTATTGAGATCAAAGAGACAACTTTGATGGTTTTGATTTAGTCCAAAACATTGTCGTATCAATCATCACATAGTTTGTAACTCAGTCCGTCACAATGAAATACGAATTCAGAGAAAATACTCGTAATACTAAATTTAGAGAAAATTTTAGGAGCCATTTTAGAGAAATTTCCAAAACGAGGGGAAATCCACTTAGGACTAAAGCAGAGGAATTTTCTTCCAGCTCATATTTTAGCCAATCAATTTCTTTAATTCGACATGTAATAAGACCGAACTTTGTTCTAAAATGACACTCTAGAGAGCGTTATTAGTTACCACACATCTTCCCCAACTAGTGAGAAGACCATCGCAAATGATCGTGTAACTCCGGTAGCTCAGTTTTGTACGTGTAAAGCTAATGGTGTAAAAGGGGCTTAAAAGGTAGTAAAACTGTAAAACCAGGCTGGTAATTGGTCAAGTTAGCGAGGACAACCCAGTACAAGGAATTTAACTGGAGCATTGTCTTCGTATGGGTAGAGTAGGCGGCGGAATCATGTAGTCGCTATCAGCTGACCAAAATAAAGGAAGCCTCGGCACTCTAATTAAACAAAGATCTGCAAGAGTGCGCTCGTCTCAACGCGGCCACCTGTACCGGGTAACTGGTTAACTACAAAAACATGGCCACCAACCCTGCCAACTAGCAGCGCTGCCATACTACATATATCATACTTAAATATTTTAATATAACTAAACACACTGGGTAAAATGGAACAATTAAATGTTCAACACACACACACGCGCACACACAATGTGGCTTGCTGTGTGACAGTGTGTGCGCTGGTGGCAATTCCCCCCTCTCTTCCCCCCTCACTCTTCCATACTCTTAATAATAGAACGCAAAATGTCCCGTTTTGCCAAAATAATTAATTTCCAACCTTTAGAAATGCTCGCCTCCCTCTTGTTAATCATTTTATTAACAAATTATCTGAGTGCACCACTTTCCACCGGAAGTACAATTGGGCTGGATTTATTTAATTACTTTCTCAGCTCAGCTTAGAGGATGTGTTGCTTTCGAGCCGATATCTATTTCCGGGATTCGCAGGATAGTTTTTCCACTACTTGAGGCTCACAGCAGTCCAAACGAATTGTGCAATATTCTTAAAGGATAGAGGTTATAATTAAAGTAACATTATTATTATTTAATTAAAAACAAGACTGAGATATAAGCTCGCTCAAGCTGCTGCCGTAGACATATCTAAGCAGCGTCCTGGGCTTGAGTTCGATAGTGACTGGAGTACGGGAACTCCTGCCATTCAAAGAAGTAGAAGTATATTGCAAAACTTTTTAGCTGGAAACTTGTGTGTGGGAAGTTCAAAAACAGCAGCAAAAGAAGTGCATGACGTCAAAGATAAAGTTGTAGATGATGGTGAGGGGGTGGGGGGCTGCAGTGGAAGTTCCTCTTCGCTTTTCTTCTTTTTCCACTTTGGGGAGGAAGAAGCACACCATGGTAGTAAATGGAGGAAGATCTGAGAAGATGTACATCGACCTCCTCGGCAGCGATAGTTCTGGATATGTTGGAGCAAGCAGAACTTTAGTAGAGGGGAGCCCTTCAATCTGGGAGTGCCGCAGCGGACATAGATGGTGGTAAGCACTACCATCTTTAAGCAAATAAGTTTCCTAGCGCACTCTTGCCAAAGAGAGCGTCTGGCCTCCAGAACACTGGAAGGAGATGTCCATAATAGCTCCTAGCTACGCACACTTTCTAAAGCTAATACCAAGCGTTCTGAACTAGTTCTACACCGGAAGTGCACCTTTTGAAAGCTCTAAATGCCAAAAATGCCGAATATTTTCCCACCATTACACAGTTTGAAACAGAACACTTAAATGTACTGATACCGGAATCCACCTCAGAGAACTGCCCTAAAAAGGAGTCTTTTAATAGTGTTTTCATTTTTTTTGAGATATGTTAGATATGTTATTTAATTTTTTTATGATATTTACCCAAAATAATAAATAAAATAATTAAAATTATAAATGAGGTTGAAAGTATTGCTAAAATTCAGAGATAAAAGAAAATTTCTTAAGTTGAAGTAGCAGTCAGTGGAGAGAAGTTAATCTCAGATCTAGGGCCGACATTGATTGCATTTACTTTTACAATATTGCAACCACTTTTCTAGAAAAATTATATTTAAGGCTCTAAAAACCGTTTGAGGAACTGGTACATCCGGTGTAAGACCGTTTAAAAAAAAGTGACGAGATCGTTAACACTTCCGATCGGAGGTAAGAATAAAATTAAAGAAAGGAGAACTTAAGAAGAGTGTAAATAAAAAGAAAATTATATTTGTGATAAAGCAGAGGCAGAAGGGAGGAAAGCAATTAAAGTGAATCTGAGGAGACGGCGAATAGAATTACGATTAGGGAGATTACCGAGATGGGCAGAGATAGGGAACAGTTGTTCTAATTATTACCTCCCCGCCAGCAGGACTGTTTTCTTTGGAGATAAGCTGTAATTTTGAAATCTTAATAATTTTTATAGTCCTAAGCGGTGCCCAGCCTCTTCTGACAAGGATTAATAGATTCAGTACTCGATTAAAGGGCGAAATTAATTAAATGTAGCCCTTTCTTCCTCCAACATTGAAAACCAATTAAAAAGTAATCGAAAATACGAGCTCGTATATGTCAGAATATCGAGCTGTGAGTCTAAGCTAAAAAGTTTATCTTAAAGAATTCTGCCAGGATCACAGGTTAGCAAGGAGTCCAGGGTGAGTACACTGACTCTTTCTGAAATTTTCGAAATTTCTTTTTGGGGTTTCTAAGCTCTGGTATAGCGTGAAGATGAACCGGAACCATAAAACAGATCGGAACTTGTCGTACTTGTAGCTCCATGTACAGGTGCCATGCATGTGCCGTTCTGAAGCTAGGAAAACTGTAATGGTTGGTCGGTCATTGTCCCAAAATGAATTTTTAAAGAAAATTGATTTAGATAAAAGTTGCAGATCTACTATCGATTACAATCGAAAACTGAGGCATTTTCAATAAAATTGTATATGTTATAACTAAGGAACGGATTTTTATGTATTTAAAAATGCCAAATATTTAATTAAAATATGCATTTATTTTCGTCAATTATGTGGAAAATATGTGATTTTCTTAAAATATTTTCTGGAATATTTAAGTAAAATGGACATTTTTTTTTTTATGAAAATGGAATTTTTGGGGGGGGGGGCGTTATAATTATTTATACAAGAAAAGAACATTTTTACAATTTATAATAATTTATTAGGAACAAAATAATTTGTTTTTACAAGTTATAATGATTTATACAACAAAGAACATTTTTACTATTTATAAAGAGATGTGTTAAATTTTCAATTTTGAAAACTTCACTCTTCGAAATTGTTTGCTACCACATGAAATTTCCAATGTTGGAACGTAAAGTGACGACGATCTGGGCGTAAGATGGACTTGTAACGACTAAAATCCTTTGAAATGAGGATTTTTAAGTTTGTGGAAAGGGATATCTGCTCTAACCAAAGCCCGACACAGATCTGTACTCAGAGTAGACTTACTTGATGATGGAGATGTAAGGAAGGCTTGATAGGACGTCCTCTCTTTCTTTCTGTTTTTATTCTCTATGTGCGATCCGGTGGCAATATGTTGGGTGACTTGGGAACGTTGAGAGCAAGAAACGCGCTTGTCACAAGCTGTGCAGTACAAAATGTCTCCATCACTTCGAAAAAGTTCTGCTGGAAACTCGCGAAGATATTTAGCAACCAGTTGTTTGTTTGAGGCCGATGTTCGTGGCATTTCACTCAAAAAAGAATACAATAAGTGACCGAACGAAATGAATTGGACACTTCAACGAACGAGCTGAAAGAACAAACAACGTCAGACAACTTCAAAGAACTAACAAGTGCCCGTCACTGTTTAGCAGCATTCTGTGTAAATTACAATAACCATTGTACCCACTGTGATTCACAGCCCTACAGTCTGTGGTTCACAGTTCCTGTCAACCACCTCCCAATTATGAAAATATGCCCAAAATGAAAAATATGAAAAAATATGTACATATTTTGATTAAATATGTAGAAATATTTATTTATTTTAATCAAATATGTACCTATAAATATGCGATAACATCCAAATATGTGGAAATATGTGAAATAAAAGTAGACTCAAACGGCTTAAAAAGTGTCAGTATGAATACTTCTAGTTGAAAAACGTCTGTAAATTGCCTAGAAAAAAATATGTAAATACATACGAATCCGTTCCCTAGATAACCAAGTTTCTCAATAACACAAGATCACTTTTATTATCACTTCAATTGTGGTATTATATTTGTAAACCAACCGATTATTTAGTAATATTATATTCTTTTAAAACTCCAAATTAATGAATTCAAGGGAATAAAAAATAAAAACTATAATTTACCACGCGTGACAATTTCGTAATACTTGCCGACACAAACAGTAATAGAACGGCAAATTCATAAAAGTTAACCGTTCTATTGAGATGTCCAATATAGATTATGTTGGTGCAGGCATGGCTTGCCTGTTTGTTATGGGCGTGGCTAGCTAACACTAGCATGGCTTCCTATTGCTCCAATAACAGCCTACTTTTCAATTCTTCATTCTGGTTGGTCACTTTTTCATTGAGGCTTATTTCTAACTAAAAAAGAATTACAAATTTTTAAACAAATTTCCCCCGTAGCTATTTGATAAATTATCGGAATATGCAATAAAAACAAAACATCAAAAATATACCAAAAATAGAGGTTTTTCTTGTGTAAAATTTACTGTTTTATGTTACTAATGTAAGCGGAAATGGAAAAGTAAGAAAATACTTTTCACTTTATTGATAACCAGAAAAAATCTGTGCATATTGTTAACTTAGAAATCCATCCAAACTCTAAATAATATTTTGTTTTACAATCCCTTCTGTTACGGCAGTAAGCAAGAGACGGAAACGAACGTTTGTAAAGTTCACGACAAATCGCCATATTTCCCCGTACGAGCTAAAACAGAAAGAACTTAAGAACAAAAACATAGAAAACTCATTTTTCTCTTGAAGTCTGCATGAATGTAGAAGAGAGGCCGACAGGTGAATCAACAGGGTTCTGTGGACAAGGAGAAGATGCAGCTTCTATTTAGCGCTGTAGGGTCTCCAGCATACTCCAGTCCCCTTTATTGCAGACTAAACAGGAAAATTCACTCTCGGTACTGTGTAAGTCACAAGCGTGTGATGGTGTGAATGACTGAGTGGATCGTTCACCCTCAGGATGGAGCGGAAGAAGTGAGATGCACAGTTCAAAGTGAGGCAGGATGTCGCTGCTTTGTAAAAAGTGGAGTCCTTTAATTAGAAAGAAAGCCTCGCGTCTTCAACAATCTACGCAAAGGCAATAATGATAACAATAAAAGTGAAAAGAAATTTTACCAGACAAGGCGAATACAGCAACAACTTAGAGAGGCAAACACACAATACGACAAACAGCAAACACACGTTCTGGAATTGGCCACCTACGTACGTCCTGTCTGCACAATTGCTAATATTCAGCTCTATCTTTGAGATCAGGAATTACTAATTTGGTGTGCCTCATCGAATTGTCCCAATTTGCCCAAAGTTGGCTCATGTGCGGTGGTAACATCACGAGTCTTGGCTCCCGCAGCCTTTTCCAGCGTAGTTGGTCTTCTTTCGTCGCAGACAACACTGTCTCTCGCCGAAAAGCTAACTGTAAGAAGTTCCTAAGAGAAAATTCAAGGCACCAACAAGATTCAGCTGATTTAAAATTAACAAGATTAATTTATTATTCTTATTAGATTTGTTTCCTGTTTTAATTAGCTAATGGCGCGAGATGTACTGCCGGTTCCACACTTACAGTTTCCTCTGAGATAAGGTGTGGCGTGTGGCGGAAAATTTGTATGTATATTCCCTAATAAAAATGGATACAGGAGGCCAAGGAAGAGATCGTGGTCCTCGAGACACGGCTCAGTGAGCGCAGAGTTTTCCATTAGGGAAATTAGTAGAAAATATCTTGGGTAAATCCTTCTCTTGGCTGAGAGAAGCTGGTTTTTCCGGCTGCTATTTCCCAGCGCTACCTGCCCCACTAGCCCGCCCCTGATATTCCAGAGCGCTCCTGTCCCAAATACTCCTCGCACCAGTGTACGTCCCAGCTACTCCTTGGTTACTTCTACTCTACGAACAAGCGCAATAACGCTGAACACACTAACACAAAGCTAACATCTCTACTTTTATCTGTCCTCCTTCTTCTAGCCGGATTGTTTGAAGTCTTTCGGCACCACGTTTTACTTTTTGCCTCATGGCAGCTCTTTACACATGCACGCTCTTTTTAATGGCACCAAAATGACTTCTTACCTCCCATTAACATTTGTAAGAGCAAGTCCCGGATCGTGTCCAAGGTTTATCCGCCCCTCACCACAATATCCACTTTGAGGCCTTCTGAATTTCAAAAAAAGTGGTTTGATTCTCAAGAAAAGGAAGTAAAGTCTATTACTAATTCTTTCTAAACGTTTTATTTGAAACATTTCATTGAGAAATCCATTCAAGGCACTTTTTTGGTGAGGGGGCTTCTCTCTGAAGTGCCATTTCATGGCGATGTTCAGCATGATCACCTGCATAATGTAAAACCTTGGGTATAATTATGTCCGGCTCTTTGATTAGAAACTTTGCCCGGAGAATAATGTAGTTAAGGTTCTGATGGAGCTGTGACGTCACGCTGTCTTCACCAGTGTCCTTATAGCGCCGGAAGTGGCTGTATGAGTGATGCTGTGGCTGGGATACAGCTTTGCGCGCCGGACTAGCAACACTTCTGCGGTTCACCTTCGTTTTCTTGGAGGTTATAATGCACAATGTCTTCATTAATTCGAATATTTCTTATTTTATTTTATTATATAAATGACAGTATTTCCTGTGATGTCTGAAGCTAGAATGTGAAATTTCTAAAAATCAATTTTACTTCTTAATCATTCATTTTTAGTTGTTTGAAGTTGATTTGAGTTGGCCGCCGAATGAGAGGCTGTTGAGCAGACCAACAGTTGGCCAGCATTGTCTAATCAATAGGGTTCCTCTCTAGTAATTAGTATTACCAATTAATATAATCACCCATTTACTTAATTTTACGGCTAGATGTTATTGTGATTATCTATAATCACTAATATTACTTTTCTATACAATATTCTATACAAAACATTATTTAAAAGTCCGTAAAATTTGCTATTTTCATTGCACTTTTATTAATTACTTATAATTGAAAAGGTAACAATATCTCTAATGGAAATGAACATTAATATGCTATAACTATAATTAATAATTTAGAGCGGTCGTTAAAACTGCGCCTAAATATAGACATCATGTTTGTATGGGGGGTGGAGTGTAGTCTTAGTTTGAGAACGCCCAATGCACGTTGCGCCTCAACGTGTGCACTTTGCCTTCAGAGGAAGTCGTGAGAGTAATGCTTAATCTTAATGAAATGACCTTGAGGAATAGGCTACAGCTGTGTTGACTCCGAGAACCAAAACGAAAATACTGGATGAACACCACGAGATGCACTGAACCCTTCAAATTGACAGCAGTGATAGTGAATAGATTAGATATTGACGGGTATGTTGTAGCACGGTTGGTCTCAGCTGGTACCTGGATGGTGCTGTAGAACTAATAATAAATAAACGGTCCCAAGCCGAGCTACTGAGTTGAGTGCACTCACACAACGGGAGAGATGGTGAGAGAACAGAATCAGTTGAGAAAGCGGATGTCAGCTGCGCAAGTAATGAATGTTACCGGTCCTTCTAAGTAGAAGTTAGTAAGCGTGAAGCAGTAAGCACCAAGCTTATTATGCATTCATAGAGACTGGAGGATACACGCAAGTGTGGGTGGTAAGTAAGGAGGAGATTGGATGTTAAAGGTCCAGAGGCTTTGGATGCTGCGCCATTCAGGGCTATTAAGTAAGCCGGCAGAAACACTTCAGCTTGTCGAGAATTCAAATCGTATTACCTGGGTCTCTTTGATATATCTTCTCGAGGACGGCTAATTCGGTTCTAAATCTCCTTTCAGAGTTCCTGAACGTTAGACTTCCGAAAGAGTTTGTAGAATTTTCGCCTGTTACTTCCTGGTCTTAGGTAAGGGTGTAAACAATCTGGTCCGTAGGTCCGTACAATGTACTCTATGTGACACTTTAGAGTATAGCCTAATCCTCCCGCTTTAACAGAACTGACCATAATCGATTTATTATTTGCGAAAAAAATCGCAAGGGTGTTTTTCAAGAAAATTTAAAAAAAAACTGAGAAAACTATTTTGTGGCATCTAAACGAATATCTAATTTCCGCCGTCAGATTTCCCATTTTCGAATTGTGCTCACAACCACTTTGTTGAAGCCACTTTTCGATCTCAAGAGACTTCAAAACTATGTCTGGTGGAATCCCAAAATTCGCCCAGTTACAATGGCCCTTACTAAGAGTAGAGTAAGTAAAATTCACGCAAAATAAAGGGAAAATCATCTGAAATTTTAAAAAACTTATTATCTCCTTAAACTTGGCATCTCTGAGGATGACATTTGATTCATCAAAGGGTCTGACACACCAATTATTTGATCAACGGGCCATATTGATCTGACGATTACACAGCGAGATGTTGTGACCGACATTTCCTGCGTGATATGAGCTAAGGATGAGTGGCAAGCTGCAATAAAGCCCCCTAGGACAAATATCGCCGCTAATAGCTAGCCCTTACACAGCTGATGGCGTAGTATAAAAATTTCGGGCAACACGCAACCTGTCGTGAACACTAAGTGAACCTGTACAGAGATGTAACCTGACATGGCCCCGCCCACCGGTCGGCCAGCTTGATGGGCATTCTAGATCAACTTGCACTGCAGTAGAAGTTGCGCCATTTTGCCAAAACTTTCCAAATATTTATAACCATATGGCGAAATGCCACCTTAGAAGCAAGACTACTCCAAAGAGCGCTTCTTCTGATGATGCCCTAATACGAATTTTTCTAGATACAATAAACTTCATCAAGCTATTAGAATGTTGCAAATAACTTATATATTTAAATTGTTGATAAAATATAGGAGTCATTATCGAGCAAAACCAAACAAGTTCGCAAAGTGTTATTTCGGTCGAGGAATCTGTTGGAACTAGAATTTTAGTGATTCATTTATTTCCGCTCGAATAAAACCAGATAAGTGGAAGGATGAAATTTGAGCTCTGCGATGAGATTTAATGCACTTAACATTTGTAATTTCTTACTCCTTACTTGGTTGCAACATATGCTAGACTAGACGTCATTTAGGACAGCAAAGCGAAATTCACTATTAGTAGGAAACTCTAATGTACAGGAAGATACTTTAATAAGCAGAGTAAGAGGAAGTCGAGTAGGTATGCCACACACTAATTACGCGGCTGCGCATATTGAGCCGTGCTTATGAAATGTGATCTTTATACACCAAAATTAGCAGAATGAAGGGTCTGTTTTTAGAAATTGCAGTAAGATATACTTTACTACTAGGGTAAGGAAAGGACTGGTAATGGACTTGGCACCAGTAATTGCCATTCCAGCAATAAAAGGGAATTATACGTAAGGGATATGAGCCGTTAGTAGTGGTGATTCTTTAAATTTAGTTACTGAGAAGCCTTGGTTTGGAAGCAGTTTCAGAAAGATATTAATTATTGTAAGGTTCCTTGGTATCAGTGGAAGGTTATTTGTGTTGGCAGTTCAAGATCAAGGAAGAAGCAAGCTGGTTGCTAAGGTGGATTGACAAGAAGGTAAGTTCACTTTTTCTTATTTTTCGTTTATTTGCTCGTATGTTCCTCTGGCTATCAATATTCTGCTACATTTATTTTGGTTTATAGATTTCATTAATGTAGTTATTTTTTTCACTATAAGAGTCATTAATGATGACAATCACTGGTGGTTGAAACGGCAATTTACCCAGTAACATGACATGTCTGTCAATTACTAGATCTACAGAAATTTTTTTATTATTATTATTAATTTCACATTAATTTAGTAGTTGGCTGGCAGTGAGTGTAATGTTTGTGAAATAAGTTTTGAAATAAAAGCAATGAGCCTCAGCTCTCTGGGTCAAAACTTTGTCAATCACTGGTATTACGAATAGTCAATACCTAGGGATGAATGATTGATTTCATGGAAAAATGATAAGACGGGTAGATAAATTTTATATAATTAAGAATTCAACGTACGACCATTTTTCTTATCAGTTAAAAGTATAATATCGTGGCTCCCACTACAGAAAACAACTAAGAAAAGAACTAAGAGCAAACGCCCAAGATCAAAATTTCAATATTCTAGTGCTGCACGAGAAACGAGACCGAGACGAGACTTGAGCAACCGAGACCGAGATCGAGATCGAGACATGATATATATCTCGTCGAGAAATCTCGGTCTCGTCTCGGTTTTTCAAATATTAATTTTTAGCTACAAAATTATAAAATTGTGTTCTTTATTAATAAATAATCATCACAGGTATTGAATTAATTATTAAAAGATACGATTTTATTATATATGTTCAATATTACTACATCTATTTGACTTCGAATTACATAAGTAAAGTAAGCAAAGTAAAGTAATCGCCTATTTTTTCAGGCGGGGCTTTACGTCCAACTACCAATTAGGTGTCGCGGACGGAGGCGACTAGCTAACATACTTTACTGTAAATTGCTCATATTAACCATTAAATAAAATCCAAGGCCTAAGACCGGGAATCAAACCCAGTACCACAATACATATTAGCTTCGCAGGTCTCGCACCGCTCGGCTACCGTGGCGGCCCCCTTCGAATTACATAATTTTTACATAAATTCACTAAATTTCACTATTCATATCATTCATTCATTCAATTTCATAAATTTCACTATTAATAATCTAATACTTTGAACTTAGATATTATTTGAATTATATTTTAGAATTTTGGAATTAGTGAATTTGAAAAAAAGACTATCACCTAAAAAATATTGCCACAAATTTTCGTTTTTAAGATACACTTTGCCTAAGCATTGATACATAAAAGAGCTTTCACTGAGTCAGAAGTTAGAGAAGATCTTCTATTGGTCATTATAATCTTTCCGATGGCACTGAAGTTGCACAGATACTAAAAATATCTTTCGCCATTCTAGACAAATTTTTGAAGGAATTCTCAAGTGTTTTCCACCATTCTAAAATGTCAAAGTCTACTGGTGCTTGGTCTAATTTGGTGTAATTAATTATTTCTGTCTTCCATGCTTCGGTGATATTTGCTGATTTTTGAGCAAATGGTGCAAAAATATTGATGCAGTCGTCGTCGTCGTCAAAAGGTGAATCATCAGATTCTTTATCTTCACCAACAGCCATAACTAATGGAGCGGGAAGTTTGTTGGGAGGTGTATTTTTTATTTCACGAATCGACTTGTTATAGCAGGCAGAAACATATGTTATTTGGGTCTTTCATTTGGCGCGTTTTTAACATCTTTTTGAAATTATATAAAGATATATAACAGTAATAGTAATATATGATGCATTGAAGTGCAAGTAGTTGTCTTCTTTTACACACATTTTCATTACCAATATATATATTAAAATCTCTTTAACAAAAACTTACAGTTTAAAATGTTAAGTATAAGGGTTGATTAAACGCCAAAAGGTACACAAATCAGCGAGTACCCAACATTTCATTCATGCTTAGCTGATATAATTTAAGTAATTTTGCTGCATTAACTTTTTCTTCACATTTTTTTAGAAATTATTAGATGTCACAGACCCTTATGCTGGCCATTTTCGTCTACAAAATATATGTTCAAGTAGCACTGTAAATTGACTATAATATCTATTAATCTATAATAATCAAACTATTAATTACATGTTAGAAAGAAAACGTTATAAAAAATAAAATATGAGGCTAAAAAATTCAAAACCTTTTTTTAAAAAATGCTTACATCAACATACATCAATGATTTTGTTTATTTTACTTATTTATTTTTATTTTTAAATAAAAATCGTCGGTTTAAGTTCATTCTTCGATTAAAGTAATTGTTATTTTATGTAGTAGTCAAACGTTTATAATAATAGGTAATAATTATCTGGCTTTATCGCAAATAATATAGTTTTCTTCAATCACATTCTCAATCTAGGTGTTCTTCTCACAATGTATATATGTAATATAAAATAAATAAAATATGCATATTTTTAGGACAGCTAATTATTCCAGTATTTTACTATAAGTAAAATTAGGGAGACTAAATTAAATTACAATTTATTGAGAAATGAATAATTGTTGAATAATCTACTTGTTATTAACTGTGAGTTATTTGTGCTCACGAATATTTCGGTAAGACGAATTCAAGACTGAAATATTCTGTTAAATCCGGGATTCAAATTTAAACAGTAGCTCACTCTAACTTTGTTTTTCTCTACTTTAACTTAAATGTATATGTGACTACTAAGAATAAAGGGCATATTAAAGATAAATCCAAAGAATAATTTGAAATGGAGTTAAAATAAAGCACCTATTTAAAAACGAAGATATAATATACATTTTATCATAATTATAACAAAATAATATTATGAATGATCTGGCCAGCATAAGGGTCTGTGACATCTAATAATTTCTAAAAAAATGTGAAGAAAAAGTTAATGCAGCAAAATTACTTAAATTATATCAGCTAAGCATGAATGAAATGTTGGGTACTCGCTGATTTGTGTACCTTTTGGCGTTTAATCAACCCTTATACTTAACATTTTAAACTGTAAGTTTTTGTTAAAGAGATTTTTGTACCTTTTGGATAGATTTTCATTTTTGTCTATTTTACAAAGTTACTTATCTGCTTCACAGATTTTTTTAAAATTTAGAATAAGCAATTCTATCATTATAACCTGATAAGGTGTTAAGTCGGAACCATAACTACCATTGGAGAGATCTTTTTAAAGAATGATTATAGTTGCCATCCTCAATAACAATTTTTTTGAGAAAGCGTTTTGAATAAAATAGGAAGGTATTTGTACGTAAAAAGCAAATTTAAACTGCGATTTCAGTACTTCCTCTTAAGAGGAGTAAGAAAAATAAACTGCGATTACAGTACTTCTCCCTAAAAGGCAAAGATTTTGAATCGAACGACAATTCATTAATGTAAATAGGTTCACCCATTGATAATTTTAACGATTGCAGTACTTCCTCTTAGTAGGTGCAAGAGCTTGATGGCCCTTCACAGCCAAATAGAGGAGCTTTAACAACTTATCCGAGCTGAATTTTATCAAAATCGGACTAAGCGTTATAAAAATATTGGTAATAATAGTTTTAGAAAGGGCCTTACTTGGGTGGGGCAAACTCCCCTCCTTATGAGGCACGGCGTCGAGACTTTTAAAGTGCAAATCTGTACAAAATTTCGATTCGAATGACACTTCATTCATGACAATCGGTTCTCGTGTCGATAATTTGAAACGATTGCTATACTTTCCCTTAACAAGTGTAAGAGCTGATCGCCGCTTTAATGTTACGTAGAGGAGCCCTAACTCTATCATCCTACCAAATTATTTCAAAATCGGGCTAAGATTTACAGAGTAATTAGTAATGATAATTTTGGAGGGGGCCTTACATAAAGGGGGCTAACTCCTCTCCTATTCGATGTACAGCGTCGAGACCCCCAAAAGGCACATCTACATAAAATTCTGAATCGAATGACACCTCATTCATGAAAATCGGTTCCCGCGTTTAGGCGCTACGCAGTTTACAAAAAAGGTAACAACAACAACAAGAAGAAGAAGAACAACAACAATTTTTGAAAATGTAGTTTTTGTGCATTTTTCGCATCGTTTTTCTCGAAAACTAATTAATCTATGTTATTACGAAAAAATTACAGTTATAAAGGAGGATTTGCCCTATATTATAAAGAAAATTTGGGAATTTTATCTTTTATAAAAAAAGAGAAAAAAATTGTCAAAGTTGGGTGTTTTTCAACGTTACACTTTTTCGGGCAGTTTTTGACGATCAACCCTTATACAACTGTCCTACCGGACAGTTTTAATAATTATTAGAAAATAATAACATTTTTTGAAAAGATTATTAATAGCAAACCGCTTTTAATACTTAAACAAAAATTCAAAAAACCGAGACCGAGACCGAGACCGAGACTTGAGCGACCGAGACCGAGACCGAGATCGAGACTGCATAAAGTCTCGCCTCGTCTCGGTCTCATGCAGCACTACAATATTTTAAAGACCAGATGAAGACAGCATGGCTAGACGTCGGTCAAGGAACATCAGTTTGCAAAGAGCTAAAAAAACACTCAGTGCCCTACGATACAAAGTGAAAGGTAAATCTCCAGTCAGCAGGCCAAGCACAGTACAGACCACTGAGGAAAAGGATGATATAGTTTTGTGGATTTCGTCCATTGCCAGAGCTGGGTTCCCCATCACCAAACCCCAACACCTGATGAGTGTGCGGCACCTTATTAAAAAGATGAATAAACCGAATCTTATCAATAATTTGTACCAACCAGCTAAATCATGGTACAAAGGATTCATGAACCGTCATCCTAGCATTGCACCAAAAATAAGCTAAAACCTCAATGTTTCTCGAACCCTTGGTATAATGAAGTCTCTCGATAATGAATGAAGAAGAAATTACAGATGACCTTGAAGGTCTGTACGTAATCAAATCTCTAGATGCATATGGAGGAAAAAATAGTAAAAAAATTGTAGAGCACATTTTTGATTAAAATAAAATAGTATAAAACTCTCTATGGTGAAACATAGAAATGGTATGTGGGCGTGCAATTGCGCTTGGTCGATCCCTACCTACCTACGTTTCTATTGGCCAGTGTACACGCCCACTAGTCCCTTCTTCGATCCGCCATTACCATTTTTAATGTTAAATTATTATATAAAAACAGTAGTTTAGAATTTTTCTACTATTTTTTCCTCCGTAGGTATTCCATAAAGAATCAACTTATGCAATAAAATTATGTACTACAAAAATTGATGTAATTTTTAACTTAACTGTTTTCTTCTGGCAAAATTCTTAAGTCAAATCAAAATTGGGCTCATCATAATTAAAATATAACATATTGGGCAATCATTCATAAAGCTCAGTTATTGGTAAAACGTAAAATGAATCTTCAAAATAATTTCGATTCATTTCTGCATAATTTCATTCTTTATTAAATACCTATGGAGGAAAAAATAGTAAAAAAATTGTAGAGCACATTTTTGATTAAAATAAAATAGTATAAAACTCTCTATGGTGAAACATAGAAATGGTATGTGGGCGTGCAATTGCGCTTGGTCGATCCCTACCTACCTACGTTTCTATTGGCCAGTGTACACGCCCACTAGTCCCTTCTTCGATCCGCCATTACCATTTTTAATGTTAAATTATTATATAAAAACAGTAGTTTAGAATTTTTCTACTATTTTTTCCTCCGTAGGTATTCCATAAAGAATCAACTTATGCAATAAAATTATGTACTACAAAAATTGATGTAATTTTTAACTTAACTGTTTTCTTCTGGCAAAATTCTTAAGTCAAATCAAAATTGGGCTCATCATAATTAAAATATAACATATTGGGCAATCATTCATAAAGCTCAGTTATTGGTAAAACGTAAAATGAATCTTCAAAATAATTTCGATTCATTTCTGCATAATTTCATTCTTTATTAAATACCTATGGAGGAAAAAATAGTAAAAAAATTGTAGAGCACATTTTTGATTAAAATAAAATAGTATAAAACTCTCTATGGTGAAACATAGAAATGGTATGTGGGCGTGCAATTGCGCTTGGTCGATCCCTACCTACCTACGTTTCTATTGGCCAGTGTACACGCCCACTAGTCCCTTCTTCGATCCGCCATTACCATTTTTAATGTTAAATTATTATATAAAAACAGTAGTTTAGAATTTTTCTACTATTTTTTCCTCCGTAGGTATTCCATAAAGAATCAACTTATGCAATAAAATTATGTACTACAAAAATTGATGTAATTTTTAACTTAACTGTTTTCTTCTGGCAAAATTCTTAAGTCAAATCAAAATTGGGCTCATCATAATTAAAATATAACATATTGGGCAATCATTCATAAAGCTCAGTTATTGGTAAAACGTAAAATGAATCTTCAAAATAATTTCGATTCATTTCTGCATAATTTCATTCTTTATTAAATACCTATGGAGGAAAAAATAGTAAAAAAATTGTAGAGCACATTTTTGATTAAAATAAAATAGTATAAAACTCTCTATGGTGAAACATAGAAATGGTATGTGGGCGTGCAATTGCGCTTGGTCGATCCCTACCTACCTACGTTTCTATTGGCCAGTGTACACGCCCACTAGTCCCTTCTTCGATCCGCCATTACCATTTTTAATGTTAAATTATTATATAAAAACAGTAGTTTAGAATTTTTCTACTATTTTTTCCTCCGTAGGTATTCCATAAAGAATCAACTTATGCAATAAAATTATGTACTACAAAAATTGATGTAATTTTTAACTTAACTGTTTTCTTCTGGCAAAATTCTTAAGTCAAATCAAAATTGGGCTCATCATAATTAAAATATAACATATTGGGCAATCATTCATAAAGCTCAGTTATTGGTAAAACGTAAAATGAATCTTCAAAATAATTTCGATTCATTTCTGCATAATTTCATTCTTTATTAAATACCTATGGAGGAAAAAATAGTAAAAAAATTGTAGAGCACATTTTTGATTAAAATAAAATAGTATAAAACTCTCTATGGTGAAACATAGAAATGGTATGTGGGCGTGCAATTGCGCTTGGTCGATCCCTACCTACCTACGTTTCTATTGGCCAGTGTACACGCCCACTAGTCCCTTCTTCGATCCGCCATTACCATTTTTAATGTTAAATTATTATATAAAAACAGTAGTTTAGAATTTTTCTACTATTTTTTCCTCCGTAGGTATTCCATAAAGAATCAACTTATGCAATAAAATTATGTACTACAAAAATTGATGTAATTTTTAACTTAACTGTTTTCTTCTGGCAAAATTCTTAAGTCAAATCAAAATTGGGCTCATCATAATTAAAATATAACATATTGGGCAATCATTCATAAAGCTCAGTTATTGGTAAAACGTAAAATGAATCTTCAAAATAATTTCGATTCATTTCTGCATAATTTCATTCTTTATTAAATACCTATGGAGGAAAAAATAGTAAAAAAATTGTAGAGCACATTTTTGATTAAAATAAAATAGTATAAAACTCTCTATGGTGAAACATAGAAATGGTATGTGGGCGTGCAATTGCGCTTGGTCGATCCCTACCTACCTACGTTTCTATTGGCCAGTGTACACGCCCACTAGTCCCTTCTTCGATCCGCCATTACCATTTTTAATGTTAAATTATTATATAAAAACAGTAGTTTAGAATTTTTCTACTATTTTTTCCTCCGTAGGTATTCCATAAAGAATCAACTTATGCAATAAAATTATGTACTACAAAAATTGATGTAATTTTTAACTTAACTGTTTTCTTCTGGCAAAATTCTTAAGTCAAATCAAAATTGGGCTCATCATAATTAAAATATAACATATTGGGCAATCATTCATAAAGCTCAGTTATTGGTAAAACGTAAAATGAATCTTCAAAATAATTTCGATTCATTTCTGCATAATTTCATTCTTTATTAAATACCTATGGAGGAAAAAATAGTAAAAAAATTGTAGAGCACATTTTTGATTAAAATAAAATAGTATAAAACTCTCTATGGTGAAACATAGAAATGGTATGTGGGCGTGCAATTGCGCTTGGTCGATCCCTACCTACCTACGTTTCTATTGGCCAGTGTACACGCCCACTAGTCCCTTCTTCGATCCGCCATTACCATTTTTAATGTTAAATTATTATATAAAAACAGTAGTTTAGAATTTTTCTACTATTTTTTCCTCCGTAGGTATTCCATAAAGAATCAACTTATGCAATAAAATTATGTACTACAAAAATTGATGTAATTTTTAACTTAACTGTTTTCTTCTGGCAAAATTCTTAAGTCAAATCAAAATTGGGCTCATCATAATTAAAATATAACATATTGGGCAATCATTCATAAAGCTCAGTTATTGGTAAAACGTAAAATGAATCTTCAAAATAATTTCGATTCATTTCTGCATAATTTCATTCTTTATTAAATACCTATGGAGGAAAAAATAGTAAAAAAATTGTAGAGCACATTTTTGATTAAAATAAAATAGTATAAAACTCTCTATGGTGAAACATAGAAATGGTATGTGGGCGTGCAATTGCGCTTGGTCGATCCCTACCTACCTACGTTTCTATTGGCCAGTGTACACGCCCACTAGTCCCTTCTTCGATCCGCCATTACCATTTTTAATGTTAAATTATTATATAAAAACAGTAGTTTAGAATTTTTCTACTATTTTTTCCTCCGTAGGTATTCCATAAAGAATCAACTTATGCAATAAAATTATGTACTACAAAAATTGATGTAATTTTTAACTTAACTGTTTTCTTCTGGCAAAATTCTTAAGTCAAATCAAAATTGGGCTCATCATAATTAAAATATAACATATTGGGCAATCATTCATAAAGCTCAGTTATTGGTAAAACGTAAAATGAATCTTCAAAATAATTTCGATTCATTTCTGCATAATTTCATTCTTTATTAAATACCTATGGAGGAAAAAATAGTAAAAAAATTGTAGAGCACATTTTTGATTAAAATAAAATAGTATAAAACTCTCTATGGTGAAACATAGAAATGGTATGTGGGCGTGCAATTGCGCTTGGTCGATCCCTACCTACCTACGTTTCTATTGGCCAGTGTACACGCCCACTAGTCCCTTCTTCGATCCGCCATTACCATTTTTAATGTTAAATTATTATATAAAAACAGTAGTTTAGAATTTTTCTACTATTTTTTCCTCCGTAGGTATTCCATAAAGAATCAACTTATGCAATAAAATTATGTACTACAAAAATTGATGTAATTTTTAACTTAACTGTTTTCTTCTGGCAAAATTCTTAAGTCAAATCAAAATTGGGCTCATCATAATTAAAATATAACATATTGGGCAATCATTCATAAAGCTCAGTTATTGGTAAAACGTAAAATGAATCTTCAAAATAATTTCGATTCATTTCTGCATAATTTCATTCTTTATTAAATACCTATGGAGGAAAAAATAGTAAAAAAATTGTAGAGCACATTTTTGATTAAAATAAAATAGTATAAAACTCTCTATGGTGAAACATAGAAATGGTATGTGGGCGTGCAATTGCGCTTGGTCGATCCCTACCTACCTACGTTTCTATTGGCCAGTGTACACGCCCACTAGTCCCTTCTTCGATCGGCCATTACCATTTTTAATGTTAAATTATTATATAAAAACAGTAGTTTAGAATTTTTCTACTATTTTTTCCTCCGTAGGTATTCCATAAAGAATCAACTTATGCAATAAAATTATGTACTACAAAAATTGATGTAATTTTTAACTTAACTGTTTTCTTCTGGCAAAATTCTTAAGTCAAATCAAAATTGGGCTCATCATAATTAAAATATAACATATTGGGCAATCATTCATAAAGCTCAGTTATTGGTAAAACGTAAAATGAATCTTCAAAATAATTTCGATTCATTTCTGCATAATTTCATTCTTTATTAAATACCTATGGAGGAAAAAATAGTAAAAAAATTGTAGAGCACATTTTTGATTAAAATAAAATAGTATAAAACTCTCTATGGTGAAACATAGAAATGGTATGTGGGCGTGCAATTGCGCTTGGTCGATCCCTACCTACCTACGTTTCTATTGGCCAGTGTACACGCCCACTAGTCCCTTCTTCGATCCGCCATTACCATTTTTAATGTTAAATTATTATATAAAAACAGTAGTTTAGAATTTTTCTACTATTTTTTCCTCCGTAGGTATTCCATAAAGAATCAACTTATGCAATAAAATTATGTACTACAAAAATTGATGTAATTTTTAACTTAACTGTTTTCTTCTGGCAAAATTCTTAAGTCAAATCAAAATTGGGCTCATCATAATTAAAATATAACATATTGGGCAATCATTCATAAAGCTCAGTTATTGGTAAAACGTAAAATGAATCTTCAAAATAATTTCGATTCATTTCTGCATAATTTCATTCTTTATTAAATACCTATGGAGGAAAAAATAGTAAAAAAATTGTAGAGCACATTTTTGATTAAAATAAAATAGTATAAAACTCTCTATGGTGAAACATAGAAATGGTATGTGGGCGTGCAATTGCGCTTGGTCGATCCCTACCTACCTACGTTTCTATTGGCCAGTGTACACGCCCACTAGTCCCTTCTTCGATCCGCCATTACCATTTTTAATGTTAAATTATTATATAAAAACAGTAGTTTAGAATTTTTCTACTATTTTTTCCTCCGTAGGTATTCCATAAAGAATCAACTTATGCAATAAAATTATGTACTACAAAAATTGATGTAATTTTTAACTTAACTGTTTTCTTCTGGCAAAATTCTTAAGTCAAATCAAAATTGGGCTCATCATAATTAAAATATAACATATTGGGCAATCATTCATAAAGCTCAGTTATTGGTAAAACGTAAAATGAATCTTCAAAATAATTTCGATTCATTTCTGCATAATTTCATTCTTTATTAAATACCTATGGAGGAAAAAATAGTAAAAAAATTGTAGAGCACATTTTTGATTAAAATAAAATAGTATAAAACTCTCTATGGTGAAACATAGAAATGGTATGTGGGCGTGCAATTGCGCTTGGTCGATCCCTACCTACCTACGTTTCTATTGGCCAGTGTACACGCCCACTAGTCCCTTCTTCGATCCGCCATTACCATTTTTAATGTTAAATTATTATATAAAAACAGTAGTTTAGAATTTTTCTACTATTTTTTCCTCCGTAGGTATTCCATAAAGAATCAACTTATGCAATAAAATTATGTACTACAAAAATTGATGTAATTTTTAACTTAACTGTTTTCTTCTGGCAAAATTCTTAAGTCAAATCAAAATTGGGCTCATCATAATTAAAATATAACATATTGGGCAATCATTCATAAAGCTCAGTTATTGGTAAAACGTAAAATGAATCTTCAAAATAATTTCGATTCATTTCTGCATAATTTCATTCTTTATTAAATACCTATGGAGGAAAAAATAGTAAAAAAATTGTAGAGCACATTTTTGATTAAAATAAAATAGTATAAAACTCTCTATGGTGAAACATAGAAATGGTATGTGGGCGTGCAATTGCGCTTGGTCGATCCCTACCTACCTACGTTTCTATTGGCCAGTGTACACGCCCACTAGTCCCTTCTTCGATCCGCCATTACCATTTTTAATGTTAAATTATTATATAAAAACAGTAGTTTAGAATTTTTCTACTATTTTTTCCTCCGTAGGTATTCCATAAAGAATCAACTTATGCAATAAAATTATGTACTACAAAAATTGATGTAATTTTTAACTTAACTGTTTTCTTCTGGCAAAATTCTTAAGTCAAATCAAAATTGGGCTCATCATAATTAAAATATAACATATTGGGCAATCATTCATAAAGCTCAGTTATTGGTAAAACGTAAAATGAATCTTCAAAATAATTTCGATTCATTTCTGCATAATTTCATTCTTTATTAAATACCTATGGAGGAAAAAATAGTAAAAAAATTGTAGAGCACATTTTTGATTAAAATAAAATAGTATAAAACTCTCTATGGTGAAACATAGAAATGGTATGTGGGCGTGCAATTGCGCTTGGTCGATCCCTACCTACCTACGTTTCTATTGGCCAGTGTACACGCCCACTAGTCCCTTCTTCGATCGGCCATTACCATTTTTAATGTTAAATTATTATATAAAAACAGTAGTTTAGAATTTTTCTACTATTTTTTCCTCCGTAGGTATTCCATAAAGAATCAACTTATGCAATAAAATTATGTACTACAAAAATTGATGTAATTTTTAACTTAACTGTTTTCTTCTGGCAAAATTCTTAAGTCAAATCAAAATTGGGCTCATCATAATTAAAATATAACATATTGGGCAATCATTCATAAAGCTCAGTTATTGGTAAAACGTAAAATGAATCTTCAAAATAATTTCGATTCATTTCTGCATAATTTCATTCTTTATTAAATACCTATGGAGGAAAAAATAGTAAAAAAATTGTAGAGCACATTTTTGATTAAAATAAAATAGTATAAAACTCTCTATGGTGAAACATAGAAATGGTATGTGGGCGTGCAATTGCGCTTGGTCGATCCCTACCTACCTACGTTTCTATTGGCCAGTGTACACGCCCACTAGTCCCTTCTTCGATCCGCCATTACCATTTTTAATGTTAAATTATTATATAAAAACAGTAGTTTAGAATTTTTCTACTATTTTTTCCTCCGTAGGTATTCCATAAAGAATCAACTTATGCAATAAAATTATGTACTACAAAAATTGATGTAATTTTTAACTTAACTGTTTTCTTCTGGCAAAATTCTTAAGTCAAATCAAAATTGGGCTCATCATAATTAAAATATAACATATTGGGCAATCATTCATAAAGCTCAGTTATTGGTAAAACGTAAAATGAATCTTCAAAATAATTTCGATTCATTTCTGCATAATTTCATTCTTTATTAAATACCTATGGAGGAAAAAATAGTAAAAAAATTGTAGAGCACATTTTTGATTAAAATAAAATAGTATAAAACTCTCTATGGTGAAACATAGAAATGGTATGTGGGCGTGCAATTGCGCTTGGTCGATCCCTACCTACCTACGTTTCTATTGGCCAGTGTACACGCCCACTAGTCCCTTCTTCGATCCGCCATTACCATTTTTAATGTTAAATTATTATATAAAAACAGTAGTTTAGAATTTTTCTACTATTTTTTCCTCCGTAGGTATTCCATAAAGAATCAACTTATGCAATAAAATTATGTACTACAAAAATTGATGTAATTTTTAACTTAACTGTTTTCTTCTGGCAAAATTCTTAAGTCAAATCAAAATTGGGCTCATCATAATTAAAATATAACATATTGGGCAATCATTCATAAAGCTCAGTTATTGGTAAAACGTAAAATGAATCTTCAAAATAATTTCGATTCATTTCTGCATAATTTCATTCTTTATTAAATACCTATGGAGGAAAAAATAGTAAAAAAATTGTAGAGCACATTTTTGATTAAAATAAAATAGTATAAAACTCTCTATGGTGAAACATAGAAATGGTATGTGGGCGTGCAATTGCGCTTGGTCGATCCCTACCTACCTACGTTTCTATTGGCCAGTGTACACGCCCACTAGTCCCTTCTTCGATCCGCCATTACCATTTTTAATGTTAAATTATTATATAAAAACAGTAGTTTAGAATTTTTCTACTATTTTTTCCTCCGTAGGTATTCCATAAAGAATCAACTTATGCAATAAAATTATGTACTACAAAAATTGATGTAATTTTTAACTTAACTGTTTTCTTCTGGCAAAATTCTTAAGTCAAATCAAAATTGGGCTCATCATAATTAAAATATAACATATTGGGCAATCATTCATAAAGCTCAGTTATTGGTAAAACGTAAAATGAATCTTCAAAATAATTTCGATTCATTTCTGCATAATTTCATTCTTTATTAAATACCTATGGAGGAAAAAATAGTAAAAAAATTGTAGAGCACATTTTTGATTAAAATAAAATAGTATAAAACTCTCTATGGTGAAACATAGAAATGGTATGTGGGCGTGCAATTGCGCTTGGTCGATCCCTACCTACCTACGTTTCTATTGGCCAGTGTACACGCCCACTAGTCCCTTCTTCGATCCGCCATTACCATTTTTAATGTTAAATTATTATATAAAAACAGTAGTTTAGAATTTTTCTACTATTTTTTCCTCCGTAGGTATTCCATAAAGAATCAACTTATGCAATAAAATTATGTACTACAAAAATTGATGTAATTTTTAACTTAACTGTTTTCTTCTGGCAAAATTCTTAAGTCAAATCAAAATTGGGCTCATCATAATTAAAATATAACATATTGGGCAATCATTCATAAAGCTCAGTTATTGGTAAAACGTAAAATGAATCTTCAAAATAATTTCGATTCATTTCTGCATAATTTCATTCTTTATTAAATACCTATGGAGGAAAAAATAGTAAAAAAATTGTAGAGCACATTTTTGATTAAAATAAAATAGTATAAAACTCTCTATGGTGAAACATAGAAATGGTATGTGGGCGTGCAATTGCGCTTGGTCGATCCCTACCTACCTACGTTTCTATTGGCCAGTGTACACGCCCACTAGTCCCTTCTTCGATCGGCCATTACCATTTTTAATGTTAAATTATTATATAAAAACAGTAGTTTAGAATTTTTCTACTATTTTTTCCTCCGTAGGTATTCCATAAAGAATCAACTTATGCAATAAAATTATGTACTACAAAAATTGATGTAATTTTTAACTTAACTGTTTTCTTCTGGCAAAATTCTTAAGTCAAATCAAAATTGGGCTCATCATAATTAAAATATAACATATTGGGCAATCATTCATAAAGCTCAGTTATTGGTAAAACGTAAAATGAATCTTCAAAATAATTTCGATTCATTTCTGCATAATTTCATTCTTTATTAAATACCTATGGAGGAAAAAATAGTAAAAAAATTGTAGAGCACATTTTTGATTAAAATAAAATAGTATAAAACTCTCTATGGTGAAACATAGAAATGGTATGTGGGCGTGCAATTGCGCTTGGTCGATCCCTACCTACTTACGGTTCTATTTGTTTCCCCATTGCTTAAAGGGAACTTATTAAAAAATAAATAAACCGAATGATATCAATAGTAACCTACTAGGTAAATCTTGGTTCAAAGGATTCCGGAACCGTCATCCTATCATTGCGAGTCAATGAAACCATACTAGTTGGGAAGCTTGGTCTGTCGATACTTGAATGAAGAAGGAATTGCAGATGTCCTTGAAGGTTTGGACGCATTAAAACTCTCCGTTAGACAATTGTATAAGGGTTGATCGTCAAAAACTGTATGAAAAAGCGTAACGTTAAAAAATATTACATTATTTAGATATGTCAATTTAAAAACCGATAGTAATTAATTACGAATAAGATTGATTTTTGTTATGAATCCGATGGGAAAAGTGATTTAGGTATTTTGGAAACATACCTTATGTCGTTTCAAGAATATACTCGTTTGTTAATCACTGGTCCCACTCTGTGGCAAACACAGGGTACCCCCCGATAATTTGATGTCAATCACTGAGTCATTGATATACTTACAAAAAAAATCATTTTCTGTTTACATAAAAATCGATTTTAGTACAATTAAAATATTAATAATACACAATACATCCTAATGGTGCCCAAATAACGGAAGATATTCTAACCAAAATACGAATTTTTTCTTTAGCTCTCTAGAGTCCGTTCACCCTACTTTTGTACTTCACTAATTCATTATACCTGATGAGTCCCTTGGAATATGAAAGTGTAATTTGAAAATAAAACCAGCGTGTGGACCGGAAATGGTGGTAATTATTGCGCTCAAACAAAACAAACACTGAGCTAACAACAGAGATGACATCACTTCCTTCTAATTAGTGTGCAACCTTCAAGGTAATGCAGAGCAGATAAAGAGATTTGAATATCAGCAGCTTCATGTGTTGGAAACACCCCCTCCCAATCATTCTTAATCACCTCCCAACTTGCCCAATCATACTGAATACTACGTAACATTCACACAAATTACGTAATTCTTTGATTTAAACTCCGAGTACTTTTTGTTGGAATCGGTTTCCCTTGACTATAACTGCAGCGGTCTCTGGTGACAATTACTCTCTCTCTTCTGCTAAACGAAAGTAGCGCGATCGGATATAAATTGCCGAATCTGAGTAGAGTATTTCCTCAATAAGAATGGCAAGTTTGGAGTGAATATTAAGATTCTTTACTTAGTTTTAAGGAAAGGCGAGTATTGCCAACTTAATTTTCGATAGCAACATCTTACCGAGGTAAGTAACTTGATTAAAAGTAGTGTTTTTGAGAAAAAGGCTGTCTGTGTGTGCGTCCCTACTAATTACCGGAATTAAAATTGGAAATTAAATTCTAAATTTGAAGAAAATTGATCTCCACATCACTGAATGGATTTTCCAGCTCTCCTCTAATGGGCAATTTCATTATGTTTTAAGATTCTAAGATAAGGATGAAATGTCCACCGGAAATACGACTACCGAACGGCCTTTTTATTCGTAGCTTTCTACGTCATCTGAACTTGGACCAAAAACTAGTGTATGTAATATCCATGGTTTGAAGCTTATTACTATAAATTCCAAGTTTGCCAAAAAAATTATTTCATAACCTGCGGTAAGACGTGTGCGTGTTCGCACCAGATTTACTTTCTCTTTTAGTTTCTCTTACTCTGAATACTGAATAGGTAAGAGAAAATTTGGAGATTTTCATAAAAAACATTCATACGATGGTTGCTAGAATGCGCTAGAAGCGTTGCACATCGGTCAGTTTGTTTGCCAGTTATTGACTGTGTTCCGCAAAACCTTAAAAGTGCTAAACTTCTTGGAAGTTCCAGATTGCTGAATCGATTTTTTAGTTTTTAGGTTTTCCCTCGAAGACAATTCCAATGTTTTATTTCTCGGATGCGTAAAGCTTTACTTTGACCCATTTCCCCACGATAATTCATTTGAGGGTAATTTTGATGCTGGTTTGCCTGTCCAACAGCCATTTCAGTGTAATAATAGTCTAGCGGAAGTGCGACGGCCAGAATTACTTTTTCTTAGTTAATGTGGTGGCTTTATTCGCTTTAGCCGTCTTTCGCACAAATGTGAGGCTCATCAATTCCGTTTTTATACTCTCCCAACTATTGATTTCAGTAAGTGCCTGGGTATCAATGTTCAGCCGCACCAGGAACATGTTTATTATTAAAGCACAGATTTCGGGAAAAGCCAGACGTCATAGTTTCACCCTAGTTTTCCACTTAAAGTACTACAGATTGAAGTAGATTTATGCTAAGACTCCACCCTCTTGCCAATGGGTTTCATGAGATTGCCATTATTATTTATTTACTTGTTTTCTGAATTGAACTAAATTCTTAATAGAGAATATCTTTTAATAGTTTCTTATTAAGTTTTGGGTGAAAAATTTAATTCAGTCGCCGAAGCACTATCTGTGATTGGTTAAATATTTAATTAAGACGACCAGTTCTCAGTTCTCAGTTCATGAAACAAACCTGAAAATAGTTGCTAAACAGAGATCCGGAACTTGCTCTGTCTCTTCTACTCACATTCCAGACTGAGTTTCCCGCGTCAGAAAAGATAATCAGGAAAGTTTAGCGGTCCTAGGAGGATGCGGCCAGCTGATTAAAAATTTGCTTCTTATTAGTGGAAGGAGAAGGTAGAGCGAAGGCAGGTTATTCCGTATCCGGCGGGTGTAGATAAGACAATGGTTAAGGTTTAACGAATGTTTAAATTACTCAGAAGTTTCTCTCGCCCTGACGTGCATCCCTGCACACTCGGAGTCCATCTCTGCTCCGACTCAGGGGCGTTCACACACAGACAGGACTGATGCACACATTGACAGCGGCACTTAGTTGATTAGATCACCGCCCCCAACTATCACCGCCAGCCAAGACTTGCGCAAAATGCAACTTAGACCACCACGTGTAAAAGCCTTACTTACTCAATTGCCTAAAATGTATATGGAACAAAACTATTTCCATAGGCAGTGCGGAGGAGAGGAAGCGTTACTCCCCAAGTGTATTAGAGAATTAAACACTTTGGTATTCACCCCCTCCACCCGCCACCCTAACTGAATATTACATAACGGAATTTGTTTCCTCTCTCATCGTAAACTCTACTTGTCCAACGGGACAATCGCTGTTCTCAGCCCATCGAGCATTGTATGGCTGCCCACTATCGATAGCTTGTTAGCACTAACAATGTTTATATCATTGTATTTGTGGTCTGCATTAGAGGTGGTGATGGCAAGAGTTTGCCTGTGACTTCATTAGTTGAGAATCAAGTCCAATATGGGGACCGAGAAGTCCTACTTCGTTCTTGGTATCTTCATTCACTCTAAAGCCTGATTGCAAGTTTTGGTAAAAAAAGGATTTCTTTAGTTGGCCACAAAATGGCAGTTCTTGTAATATTACATTTTTCTTGTTATCTTTGCAAATTGTAAATCCACTTTATACTTCAGAGAGACACTCCTGGAAGAGGGGGGCGTGGTTAAGCTTACCGCTCCAGTTGTACGTCAGCGCATTGTAATGACGGACTAAGTTCAGAGATCGGAAGTGAGAATTTCTTTTTAACTTCCGGTACCAGCTGCTCAAGTAGGGTCTCAATTAGTTGCGTTGGAAATTCTTTTTGATGTAAAGTTATTTTGAGCAGTTTGTTGGGCGTAACGCTCCCCCCTCCAAAAACCATTTTATTTAAGTGGACCTTTATTAAAGCGAAGTAACATTTGGCTTCAAAACTTCCAAGTTCGAGGAGAACTTGCAGG
Organism: Rhodnius prolixus; assembly: GCF_049639745.1. Classification (NCBI taxonomy): domain Eukaryota; kingdom Metazoa; phylum Arthropoda; class Insecta; order Hemiptera; family Reduviidae; genus Rhodnius; species Rhodnius prolixus. The sequence continues at coordinate 647,121 of NW_027411598.1, forward strand.
GTTTTTATATAAGATTTTTGTTTTTAATAAAACAAAGATGGGCCAGCATTTCTCTGGTCAAATTAAGAAAATTTAACCCTGATCAACTATCTAATTTTAATAAAAAATCTCAGCGTAAAGAAGAAAATGTCATTATAGTTAGCTTAACCGGAAGAAGACAAAGAGGTTCTGAATACAAAGAACACTAAAAGGGAACATAAAGATGGCTAATTGGAGCAGGATGTTGACGATGAGGGTGTTATCTGGTAATTAGTGTCCAGTAGAAGATCCACAGAATGGGGTAACCATACACCGCTCTACAAAGCAACTAGCCACGGCCATCTTCTGATCAAGACGACATCACTACATCAGACCACAAACTTCCATATCAGTTATTACAGTCAAGGTTCAGAGCCCGGAGCTCATCTCCCAGTAGATCCGAATGATCATTATCCTCCAAACTCTCTGGCAAACTTCAAGCTCATTAAGCCCCTGTAACGTGCATTATTAGTCAAGCCCGCCGGGAAATTGACCCAGCATCTGGCCCTTGGTATCAGATCAACCCAGATGATGGTGCTATCAGCGGAATCACATAGACACGCTCTCTATTAAAGATACCATCTTGAATTAAGAGTTCTCATTAGCCGAACCATTTCAGATAAGTTAAGTCACCAAGTATTAAGATTCTATGTGGCATATAATGCAAGCGTATGAAACTTCCAACAGAAAATTGGACTCCATTCTGTCCTCCTTTTGGGGCAGCAAACTCTAAAAGTGCTCGATCTAAGCCCAGAAAGTCAAAATGTTTTAAGAATCCAAACTTCCGACAATAAGGTTAACAATCACTCATCGTGAGCTTTCTTGGACTGTAGTTTTTAACTGACTCACCATTTCTCTGAGCGGAAACGAGTTATAAACACTAGCCGTGGTCTCAGTAGAAGTGTAGATTACGAAATTAGTCTATTCTGACCACGACAGAACATTCTTGGGTGGGTAATTAATTTTTTGAAGACACTTTTTTTTGTGACCGAGAGAAAGCTAACAGGACTAAAGGACATCAGCCACGACTAGAGACAACAGAATCAGAAGATCTTCTCATTTGAATTGAGGAGGTGGAGTTGTGTTACATTATTTACTAGGGCACTATGTAGTTGTAGTGGGACGAAGACCCGGGACCGAGGGTACCGAAGGAACAGCCTTTCCACCCTGTGATCCCCAAAATAATGTGTGGATTAGCCCTACAGTACGAAATACTTCCTAGAAAAGCTTTTCCAACAGGATCTCAAACAGCTTTTCCTCTTCATGCTAAGCCTCTAGATTTGGAGTGTTTGTTTCACATCTGACTTCCGTTTGGACCTTAACTTGTTACTCAAAGCCAACTGGATTGTCTTCCTGGATATTTTATTTCCAGGACGCGCAGTCGTTCTAAAAATTTAATGTTAACTTCCAGTTACTGGAGGAAATATGCCGATTTCAGGTATTACTGTGTAAATTTACCTCAAAAAAACAAAATACAAAATTTGGTCACCAATGGGATCTAAGAGTACCTTACTTAATAACCAGGAGGGGGCTTTAAATTGTGCTTAGTTCACTTTTTTGAAATTGCCACGAAACATAGAATGTAAATTGCACACATACAGCTTTTCGACGTTTATCTGTAATATTTTCGCAGGAGAGTGGGATTTAGAGCAGAACCGTGAAAAGGGGGTGGGTAGACTTCCCATTTAATGGTCCTAGAGGACGAGGCATTGAATAACACTGATATTAACATATGCTGTGGTAGGTATTGGCTAGACAGAAATAGAGATAGATTAATCTCTACTACTAGAAAAACTTTGTGAGCCAAACATTTGTAAAGAATTCGATTGTAAGTTGTGTAACAGAACAGCATATTCTTATAACTGTGAGAAGGTACTTACATCTGTGAGAAGAGGGAAAAATCCATAATGCACATGGCGAGCAAGAAGTGCCATCAGAATCATAATAAGAATTCAACAAATCTAGATCATTATAATTTCGGCACACAATTAGCCGGAAAATGTGCATTCAGTGAAATATTTCTCCCAAATGCTGCGCAATGTACCCACATACTACAATAACTGCAAGTTTACAGAATATATTTAATTCCATAAACTGACGATTTTTAGCGAAATGGGTAAAACTTTACTTTTCCAATTTCGCTCGTTCTCTGTGTATTACAGAGACTTAAGATACCAGTCCAATGTCATCATTCCTCTCTATCGGCTACTTTTACAACCCACAGCGAAATATCTCAACTCTTACCCATGGCTTAGGTCATATTCAAAAGATACCAACATAGCAGATCTCTGAAAGGTTGGAATGTAACATTGATTATTGGAACTAAAAAACAGTACAGCATCAATATCCCCTCAACACTTTCATCTGTTCGAATAGCACCCATGGGTTTGGAGGAGATCGTCCACCCATGATCGTTTGGCCGGCAAAGAGCTACTAGTAGATCAGTGTCGAGCTCTCTGCTGCCGGGAAGAGAGACGCAGCCCGGGTGAGAATAGTTTAGTCTAACTTGCGACTCTATGTTATTCCAGTCGCAGACCACAGGTTGAAGTTAGCGTGCCGGAGTTGCGGTTCCCTTAGTTACTAGCTTGCAACGACGTCCACCGGCAACCTTCTACAGCGCACACAGCTAGAGTGGTACCCGCAACGCAATTCCACTTCTGAATGTTCACCCTCAGACTTGCTTCCCTCCCCCACTATTCAGCAGGGGGCTGAAACTTAGAGAAGCGTATCTGTGGGCGCGAACCATCTGACGTCATCACTTAAATAGGGAACAGACGCATACAACTCATTGGAAGTATGACGCTCTAACTTTAGGTTCATCCTTGCGCACCAGAACTCTCGAAAGATCATGTTCCAAACCATGAACTGCAACTATGTGTCATGCAGGAATTAATTACTTTGACAATATTATTTTTGATAGAACTCAAATGTCTGGTGAATTAGATTAGCTCTATATGATATGGTAATTAATAATTATGGGAAAAATTGTAATAATAACTCGCCTCTGTATTCACAGACTCAAACCACTGTAACTAAAAAGCTGAATGTAAGTAAAAACTGTCACGATAATATTGAAGAAGGTCTGGTGAAAGCACTCTCACGACCGACTACTTACCGCACATGGCAGGAAATAGAGGGAATCTAACCTACCTCTTTCCCCCTACTCTTTTATAAATATTCTGTGAAAAAACTAACAAAAGAAGGTTTTAGAACTAAAAATAGTGTTGGCCAAGTTTTAAGACAATTTTAGCAGAGATTTTCGAGACGATCTACAAATTCTACAAAAAAAGAAATCATTAAGTATCACTTCCGATCTACTCTATTTGGACTTTATGGCGATCTATGTGGCATTGGTATCTACGATAAATATCTCATTTTAACTTTCTTAGATTTTTGTTTTTTAGTTGACACACACCCACATAGCAATTAGGAAAAACCACTTTTCCGTAAACTCGGCATTTTGGTGAAAATCGAAAATCTGCACGATTACAGTAGCTTCTCTCAATACTAGAGAGAGAAAGAAAATAGGCAGTGATATAAACAATTTCTTTCCAAATTTGGACAATATTGCGCTTTTTGCCACAAAGATCGATGTACAACGTTATTTCGATTCGATTTAATTATGCTTTCTATCCTACCTAAAAGGAACATTCTCCCGAAAAATTGATCCAGGAGAAAGGTTTTAGAAGACATAGAACTGAACTAAACGATCTGTTCGAGTCTTGTAGAACTACGAGTATTTGTCAGCAAAATCTCTTCAGCGGAATAATCAAAATTTCAATGATCCGGAACAAATTAAATTTATAAGGAGCCGACGAAGCGGAAGTCGTAAACTTAATGTACTAGAGAGGCGATCAGGGTCGCTGTGGAGTAACTTCCGCCGGTCGGAGATGCATGTTAAGGACGCATTACTCACTGCTGAGCAAGGAGTAGAAGTGAGAACGCTAAATGCATCATAACGGCCATACGTTACTGTCGCCGCTGTTATTGTGCGGTAATTATTGTGAGCAACACGACTAATGAGCGTTCGGCTAATATAACATGGCGTTCCAACTGTCAGTATTGGTCATCCTTTAGCCTAGCTCATTACAACCAGCTGGCCAACCCACAACCACCAAACCCAAAACATACCTTTAGAAGGAAATGAAACCCGTGACATTTCCTTCCGCAAGTGTCAACACCTATCAAATTTTCTGAAGATTTGCTTAGTGCGCTGGAAAAACCACTCTCCAATTTCCTTGGTATACCGGAAAAATACTTCTCGAACTGGGAGAACTCCGGTGTCAAGAGTTTTTATCGGAAATCCACTCCTAGGTGAAGTAATAATGGAAAAACGGAAAACCATGTGAAGTTTAGTCTTCATGCTTGATTTGAGTGCCCCTGTGATCGTAACAAAGGACATGCACCAAAAACCGATCCTAGACAGTCATTTCATGTTACTTTGGAGAAGAAACTACCCAATGGTAAAACTTAGAAAGCAAACTTGCAATCCTGCAATGCTGCAGCGGATTTCTGAAGAATCCCGGAGAAGCGACAATAGTTCTTCTAAAAGAGAAATGTAACATCCCACTTCCAGATCTCCTCATTCTGAGAAAAAGTCCTCACATGGAATAGAAACATATTTAACTAGGAGGAGAATACTCAGCGTCAAACTACAGTTCTGAATTTAGGGAAATGTTCAAAAGAGCAGGACAGACCGCTTGAGACATGCTTTCTGACCTTTAACCGCAATATCATGATACCAAAATACTTTTATAAAAAGGCGACACGCTAGCCGAACGGTTAGAGGCGAGGCCCGCATAGGTTGAATGTATTGTTGGTTAGTGGCTTCGATTGCCATGGTCTAGGCCTTGGATTTTATTTAATGGTTAATATGAGAACTTTACAGTGAAGTAAAGTTTGCTAGTCGCCTCCGTCCACGACACCCAATTCGCTCGTTGTAAATGCCTAACTAGACTTCACTGTACTTTGTGGACTAACACAAACTTTTATTTGAATAATTATTCCTCTATTTAGCGCGCAGTGTCCGCTCTCACAAACTTCATGTTTGAAGGCGCTGAGTGTTGTGAGTAAGCGGATGTACGCACCAGATTTGTATCCTTATTCAGTGTGTCGCGCGCCCACTTCCGCTAGCTGTAAAAGGAAGTAGAAAAATATTTCTTTAATAATCAACAAACTGGTGAGAGAAGTAGTCTGTCTTGTCTCCTCCTTTTTTGCTATTTCGGTCTTCCATTGGAAGGTAGCCATTTCCGTTTGGTGAAGGCGGTTGATTCTTCAACTGTTTGCCCAGGAGGTAAGTAGGAGAAGTATTATAGCATTCAAATAGAAAACTAAGTCATCGAGGAAAACTCCCTGGCAAGGAAAAAAAACTAAAAGAACTTGTTGATAGCAAAAAGAATTGCTTATGCTTAAGCCGATTTGTACAGCAAAAACTGCAAAGCCGATTTTACAACTGAGTTGAGCGAATGGGCTCCCGAGCATGCGCAGTCTTGGATGGAATATAAGAAAAGTGCTGTCACTTTCTGCAGTGTGTTGGTGTGTTGGTGTGTCCTTAGTCTCAGCAATAGTGGTGAGGGGGGAATCAGACCGAAGGAGACTATGCTAGAAAACTTCTCCATTTTGTTCGATTGTTTAAAATAATTTAAAAGGGCATCCTGCGCGGCTGCAAGTGCCTTCAACCAAGCCAAAGTAATATCAGGGCTTACTGACTTCTTCTTGAGTGGCCTTTATCATCTCTACCACCCAATACGGGGTATAGCCCATAGCCATCATACATTAAAAGGTATCTGCAATATCAGTTTGTTATGTTAAGGTCTAAGGGAGTCTTGGAATGAGTTTCAACTTTTTAGATTTTAGGAGGGGGTTCCAAAAGCACTGCCGCCAATTTAAGAAATATTGAATTCTTACCAACATTACACTGAAATGTAACCTTGCAGGGAACCTACCCCAGCCAATGCCCCAAAATGGCTCTAAAATGAATTACTCTAGAAAGATGGTAAAAGTAAAAGAAAGTTGAATAAAAGTAGTAAATCTTTGGGTTTACGAATGATTACAGAAACCGCTTTCGGGAAAGTCTCAAACTCCGGAAAATCTTTTCGGAAACGTCGCACTTCGATAATCTCAAAAAAGATATTTCCGGTGTAAACTCAAAATATGTGGGTTTACAATCCCCCTCCCTTACCTAGTGTTACAGGAAGTATCACTTAGTGTGGCTGTGACCGGATATGTATGATTATTGTTCAGAAAACATTGGGCAAATGTCAATAAAATATATTTGATGTTTAAACACACACTGTCATGTGAACACAAATAACTCAAGGATTTTAAAAAGAGGGAGTGAAGTGAATGATACGGTGGATACTTCGAGGAATCCTAAAGGGAAGGCCACCTAAACTCAATGTCAAATGAGCTACAAATGTTTCTTTAAAAACTGCTGTCCTGTGGGAAGGACATATGCGAGAGAGCAGGTTTGTCGGGAATGAGGATTTGAATCGGAGGAGGTTTCGGGATGCAAAGTTCAAGAGGCAGAGATCGCATTTTGCTCCCGAAATAAAGGATGAGCATTGAGTGCAGAGTTATCACATTTCATGCCCTAATTTTAGCAACACATTTGGTTTATTTTATTTCTTTTATTTTTATAAATATTATCGCAATATTTACTTGGGTGAAGGCAGAGTTAAGATGGAAGAATTAGATGATGTTTAGCCAACTACTCTATATTACAGCTGATGTAATCCGCCTCCCCCGCAGTTTGGAGGAGCGCGATAATTCAAAAATAGCAATTTGAGCGCCGAGGAGGACGCTTAGGGCCAACTCTCCCCACCAGAGAGCAATGATCGCGCACAAATAGCTTAGCCCACATTAGCGCTCCTTTGAGCCACGAGAGTGGGTGGACTCTACCGCAACTACTTCCTCCACTCAATCTGATACATCAAACTACACTTATTTTTACATTTCCGCTTATATCTTACCACAATCCAACTATCTTGAATCAAGATTATTTGCTAGCGGAAATTTGGCATAAATCAAATTTTATAAATTGAATTTTCATGTTTAGTAGAGACACAAAACACAAAGACAAAATATTTCATAGTTTGTGTGAAAACTAGGCATCACACTCACACGACTCTATTTGGCGAACTTTTGGCTTCTGCAAAAGTCCAAATTCAATTTCAATCGTGTCGGGACAGTTTTCTCGTTTCGTCTGCCAAAATGTGGGTTTTCCCGAATTAGCAAACACGCTGATTACGTCATTATAATGAGCCAAAGTGAGGGTTGGGACTAGCTTGATAATCTATTATTTCGTCCCGGACCGACGCACATAAAAAGAACATTTTTCAGGAAACATCGATAATAGTGGATAGAAATAAGTTCATGTCTAGACAAGGAGTTCGTGACTGGCCGATAATCAGCTGGTTGTCAGAACTATTGGCACCAGATGGCCACGCGCCCCCCAGGGTGGGGGTCGGACTAGTAGACCTTTCTGGTCTGCATCACCTTTTCACCAAAACTCACAGCTTTAAATGACTGATTTCCTAGAGACTTCAAGTGGGCATTCACACGATTACCTCTTACTCTGATGATTTCTCTTCTAGGTGGCGATCAGTCCAATTAATATTAATTTTTATTGCACTTGTTTAATACTCCTTGGCTAAGTAGCTGTACCGTTCAGCTTCTAACATGATCTTATAGTGGCCCCCCTTGGTGACCATTGGGAACTCTAGTGAATAACCATGTTTCTGCAGAGTGTAATTTATGGATTATCAAGTCGAATGGTTATTCTATCGAAATAAAACTTAACAGTGAACTTAACCTTCACCGTAAGTTCAATGTAACCACCACCACCTGGAAAGCAGTAGCGCACCTGTCTGCCTGATAAGTTCATCTACGAATTATATTTGTTGATAACAAGCCACTGGGCAAGGAGAGTATGTTAATTAAGAACTAGCAGCGAGAGAAGAATGTTCAGATAATTAATTATAGGAATTATGACTATAACAGTGCGGGGCTGGGCCGCCTTCAGGCACTGCGTCCTGGATTGTGTGTGGGTAATTGAAGTAAATGGAGGCTGAAGTGGACAGCCAGCTTCTCCCCCAATTCACATAAACTCACATAATTCCATGGTTCACAGGTCAAATTAAATTTAACAGTCAATTGGGTTCAATTGGTCAAGTGACCAAAAGCATGCATCAATTAATGGAACAGAGGTGCGGTGCGGGATAGATCCAGAGCCGTCATTATCTACAAGTGACTAGCTCCACTAGTGGCGCTGTAAATAACTAAGGTAATTCATTACTGGCGGCTAGGTTGGCTACACTGTCTATCTGTCCAGTGCAGCCACCTCACAAACATGTGGTCCGTGTCAAACAGATCCAGTTATCTAGAAACCTTGTACTTGTTTGCTGGTTGTTATTATATTGACCAAGAACACTGTAAACCCAAAAGTAAAGAGATGTGCTTGGACGCCCACAGGCCTTTCAGTTCTACAATTTTCAGGGCCCCCACTCGGACACGCCATGATCGTAAGTTCCAATTCCCCCCCTCATTAGTACATTACAAAGGAATGACGATGTAGAGATTATCTCCAGCCGAAGGGCCAGAAACTTTCGTCGACAAAATATTCAGGTAAAAATGATACATCTTCCAGGTTCGATGAATACAGAAGTCTACAAATCGCTCGAGTCGAGAACATCTCATTCAGCAATGTGCAATTTCCATTGGCAGAGGATTCCCTTTAAACTCGTAATTCAATCACTTTTTTAACCCTGGACAATGTTGGTCCTGTCTTTCCATCCGAGGAGTGTCCTGAATAGAATTTCCTGAAAGAAATGTATTATACACCAAATAACAAGTAAGGATAAGTAACACATCAAGTTTTAAAAACAACTTTGGATACAGTCAATGTGAAAAGATCGATAAAGAGTAAATTTCATAGATTTGATTTCTTCAGCCAGGACCAAGTTGTGATATTTTTGGGCGAGCAATTTACAATAGACGATACTAATCAATAAATTGAGTGATCAGCCTCTCAAGATCTGAAATGTTTATGGTCCAGCCGTCCTTGGTCTTCTCACAATGGAGTAGAGCAAGCCGTTACCATATGACAATAATCTCTGATAGTAAAAACAAAGGAAAAAGATAAACTGTCCGAAACTGGGGGTAGAGGGCGGTTAGAAGGAGCAGTGAGGGAGGCAGGGAATTGTGGAGGCGGCCGTCTCGACTAGAGTTATGGTCCCCACAGAGCAGCGAGACGCCGGCCGTTCTCTCTCTCGGGAATATAAACAGACCAAGTTTAAATAAAAGCCTTCCAGAGCGCAGAAGTGGAGCTTCGCCTGGACGACTTTATCTAGGGACCTTCAATACAATTTACTTCCCTTCACCCCTTGTAAGAAGGAAATCCTGGAGATTTTGGATTTTGACTTTTCACAGGAACTGCCCGTTTTCAGTGAGAGATCCCTGAGAAGAAGTGGGGTGTCTCAACAATATTCTTTCTTAGTCACACATCCTCTTCCGACTCCCCTTCAAGCAGTGGCAATCTCTAACTGCCGATACCCAGATTCGAGAACTTCACCTGAGAACGTAGCTGGGTTTCTCATCTCATGGGTCATGGGTCATGCTATATTTATATGTGTGGGTCTGTATAGCGCTTAAATAGAAAGTCAATCAATGGTACAGTGAAGAAAAGTAAAATAAGAAAGACCAAGAAAAGGCCAACTTGCAGACTATTGAAAATGGGAATGTGGATCTCACATTGTTTGCCTCCAGTTGGTTGTTTGGGGCAATTTTTCTGGGACTAGAGATAGAGAATTTAGTGCACCCGCCAGGCGAGACAACACGAGTAAATAGAGGCAAAAGGGTGGACGAGGCAGGGGACAGCTCTGGGAGTAATATAGTAGGTACTGAAGGCGCGAAGGGGCACGTGAGCCACTGGCACGTGACTAATGACGACACAACTCTCCCCTCCATACCGGACTTAGAACCACCGACACATGTTCCTAGCCAACCTCGCCCAAACAAACATGGATATAGTCCCTGAGAACAATCAATTTGCAGCATTAACAATGTGCTCTCTAGTCCTAACTGCTGGTCATAACCTTAACACAATAATTATTGATATATCGACTGGTCGATTGTATTGCAGTTTCCTCAAGTCATTTGATTACGGAAGTGCTAACTATTAATGGGATATGAGATCCGCTTTTCCCAATCACAGGTAAAGAAACTCTCGCCGATTTTTTCAGACCGCAGTTTACGGAACTAAATTTTCTTCAAACTTTAATATTAACAATAAACAGGAAGTGGACTTCGATATTGCTCTCTTACAATACAGCTCTCTTACAATACAGTTCTCTTACAATACAGTTCTCTTACAATACAGTTCTCTTACAATACAGATCTCTTACAATACAGTTCTCTTACAATACAGATCTCTTACAATACAGTACTCTTACAATACAGCTCTCTTACAATACAGTTCTCTTACAATACAGTTCTCTTACAATACAGTTCTCTTACAATACAGATCTCTTACAATACAGTACTCTTACAATACAGCTCTCTTACAATACAGTTCTCTTACAATACAGCTCACTTACAATACAGTGCTCTTACAATACAGTGCTCTTACCATACAGTTCTCTTACGATACAAGATATTGTTGACTCTCTCCAATCATGAGTGACAGGTCTAACGCACTTTAAGACCAAGTTCTAATGAAACACCTCGATGAGCGACTGATTACGAATTACAGAAAGATCGAAAAATCCGAAATAAAGTTTCACTTCAGGCGGACTAACTCCTAATGATAACCATATGTTATTATAACCTATTTATGAACAAAAACATTTAAAACCTCCCTCTTTCGTCATAAAAACAATTAGTCTCTTTAAATAAACTTTTACAATTCTTGTAAAACAATTATTGACATTTTCCGGGAACATTAAAAACTCGTTTATAGTGTTTTGAAAGTTCACTTTCACTTACGGGAAATGAGGGATGGGAAGTGATTCAGACTTCCGTTTTTCAACCTGCTGCTCACCTAGTTTTCTGGAAATTTTTCATACAAAAGTGGCAGACAGTCTACTGGCACGTCCTAAGGTCAAAGAGTATTGTTGGTACATTATCGCAGAAAATTTCAAAAAACTGGAAAATCTATTCTGTAGTCTTTTATTTCTTATAAATTAGTTACGAATACTTGAAGGAAGTTCGCCATCACTACTCACCAAATGTTTAGGAGCTCCTGTTTCTTTGCGATGCTAACGCAGATTCCAGAAGATTTGCATACCCAGTTTTGTTTAACCTTTGCAACGTAATCAATCCCTTTTACCCCAGCAAGCAGAGGCCGTAACCTATCTGGTAGATGAACTCCACTTCGCCTTTCTTAGTCATTGAAGAAGTCATTGACATCTGCCAATTGCTTTGATTGCTGTTTTCTTTCTGGAGCGTGGTGGTGCAACCAGGCGTCATCCATACTTACAAGTCGGCTCAGAATCCTCAATTTCTTCTGGAATTATAGAATTTCTTTTAAAAAACGGACCCAACATCGCTTTAAACTTTGTATTCAATGAGCCTGAAAACAAATGCAACTTCTGTCGTGATCAAGTTGGCCATTCTCGTAAGTTGTGTTATTGCTATGCTGGTAACAACATAACAAATATCTTTGGCAGTACACCATCTTCATGCAAGGCCGAAATCATTTCACCTTTAACTAGTACAGGTTCATCAGTGTCAAACTGTAACGTAGAATTGTCAGCCTCGTCAACCTACAGACAAACAAGATAATTTGGGAAGTTGTACGAATACAAGACATAAGTAAGAAGTAACATTGACGAGAGAACAGTAATAGCTGCAGTAACAAGATAGTGGGCAATGATGTAGCAATCAGCACTATCTAACGACGTGTTCGCCAACAATAACAGTTGGTATGACTGTAATGTGTCGGTGATGATGGCAATATGGCCAATAGAAGTACGAGTACTAGAATAGACTGCCTGTGTGTGATACTAGCAATGTTTGCCTTATCTCCAGCAGTGGAGGGCATCCTTTGCACAGTTAGGGCGTCGGACCATCAAAGTGTCCATTTCTACCAGTCTGAAGTAAAGAGAGTCCCCGACAGTGCGTGAACCAATCATCCCTGTGATATCTGTGATGCTGCAACAAACGCTATCATTGTTCTTCATGACTACCTCTTCTGCAGTCTGGTTCGTCAGCAAGAGCTATCACCATTCTGAGGGCAGCAGACCAAACTACCCTAGCCGCAACTCATTCTGCCCTAGTCACCTCGTATAAACGTGAGAAATGATCATGGTTTCAAAAGCGAATCCTCTCTCCAATGAACATAGCCTTCAACCTCGAAATATTAGTAATTTACGAATTAAACACTATAAAGTTGGCAAAAAGCGTTCTGTTCTCTGCTTTAGGGGAAAGCCTGACCAAAGCAGGCTGCGTAATTGGCGATTCCTCAAGAGATGTATTTGTAATTAGCAGTTTGTATGTGGTACCTATGAAATAAATAAAGGACCTTCATTGACCTACGTCTGGACAAAGTTTAATGAAAATCGCCATTTTGTGCAGAAATGTCGCCAAACACTAAAAAATGTATTCAGTAAAGTAGCACTTTCGCTCTATTCAATTCCGATTTAGTTTAAATTTGGAATTTTATTTTCACGACACACTCAATTTTCTTTTCAATAATCGCGTTTTATATCAACTTGGACCTTTTAATATTAAACATCAAAATAAATCTGATATAACACTTACAAGGCTACAAGTTGTCTACAAACTGGGGCATCTATTATTCTAAGTGTTAATGTGCGTATTGCAAGAGTCTCAGGACTTAACTCTGATCACTGGCTTAGGGCAGAGTCTGAATGAGATGGACTCAATGTCACGTATCATTTGTAAATGTCAAATTTATTTAGGTTTTCTATTGTCTGTGGACGGACGTGACATTGGTTCTGACTTTCATGGAATGGTTTATTGTATTCACTAAAGAAAACATTAGTCAAGTCTAGGGTTCCCATAATTAGAAATATTAACTTGAATTGAATTGCCTCCATATTTATAACCTCGCTTTTATTTGGTTTCTTCATGTTTCTTGTTATCTAAAATTAGTTTACTGATTTATTTTCTATTTCAAGGGAAAACGATTTCCTTTGTTCTCTTCATCACTTTCACAATTGAAAAACAAAACCAAAAATAACTTATTGAACTTGGTAAATAATGTAAACCAACTTGACCACCATGTAATAAGGTTTTAATACCTTCCTACGAGTAAACATCTCGCGTCTGATCTCTATAAAATTCTATACTAACTTGCAATTATCTACTATAAACTTTTACAACCCTGAGGGTTGTTCCAACCAAATAGATATTGTTTGGAAGAATTAAATACGTTCTGTATATTAGAACCTTGAGGAGTACAGCCAGGCAGTCTTTTGAGAGTTCAAGCCAGTTTGTTTTTTATCTAAATCACTGGAGTTCAAAACATATATATCGATAAAAGTTTAATATTGATAAACGGGCTGGGGGATTGATGAATCGGCGTAGCGAGAGAAAGGAACATTGCTGTGTGTACCCGCAGTCTGGACGGAGATTAATGGAGGCTGGCTGGCTCAGTGATGCGCGGCAATGGAGCTGGACCCGAGACTGGCGATCTAACCCGATTATTGGGCCTGATCCCGATGGATGGCTGGCTGGTCGGCCAGAGAACATACTCCAGTTAATCTACAAACACTAACCAGATAATTCCTATAATGCCCGACTCCAATTTACCCACGTCAGGCCAGTTTACATGCTAGATTTACTAAAAACGCTTGTTAAAACAGCCGGGAGGGGGGTAGGGGCGTTGTGTTTTCTGCCAGAGCAATAAAGTCTGATAGTAATAATAGTAACAGGAAATTACTACCCTTCCGGGAGGCGGTGAGCACTAGGAATGAATTAAAAACTCATTAACAGTGGCTGGTAGTGAGCTCGAGCTGAAGTAATAAGACCAGCGTCTCCATTGCGCCAGGTTGTGACAACATCCAAGTATCCGTTCGGCTCATTAACTTGCACGCTGACCGAGAACACCTAGTTTACCCCCACCACCCAACTTGGATAAATAATTCTTCTAACTTAATTTTCCACAAAAGAGAAAGAGAATTCCTTTAATTTTCCCATTATTTCTTGAGTCTTGCGGCTGTTACGTAATGAAGTTTTCCTGAAGCCTACAATTTGACCATATTCAGATTATTAAGGCACTGCTTTAGGGAAATGCTAGTACTACACATCCTCTTTCACCTTTTATTTACAACTTTGATTTAATGAACCTTTTATTGCAAGGAATTCATTGATGATTGCTACTGACTGAGGTGGATGCTCAAACTTACCTTTAATGAACCATTGTGATGATGCAATGATAGTACCATCACTTAGCATTAACCTGCATATAATGAACTGCTGCAATTCGGTGTTTGATGGAATGAACAGAGCGGAAGTGCGAATTTCCTAAGTACATTACCCAGTTTTTCAAACTGACTTTGTTTATTAACCATCCATTTAAGGACTCCAGTCCTTACTCCAGTAGTTTTACTTGAAAGTTTTTCCTTGAGGCTGGACGAACAGGTGTTTAGTAAATGCTTCTGGTGCGAATTTAGGATATTTTTTGGTTTTGATATTTCATTTTGCGTTTTCATTGGGTTTTCTATCATAACTGAAAATTGAATGCGTTTCCAAGATAGCGGAAAATCGAAGACTATTAGCCACTGAAAGTCTAAAGAATATCACCTGGGTTTTTTTTCTAGATTTTTTCGAATTCTGAGGGCCTGAAAACACATGTTTGGCCCCAATCAGCCATCATTTTTATTCAAACAGAATTTCACCGGAAATAAATGAGTTGTTGTTGCTACAGTTGGGCCGTATTGTCCTACGAAACTGAATGCGTTAATGAGGTCTCGTGACCTGTCTACAGACAGGAAATTGATGACGATTTCCTAGAGTGGTGCAGAGTGGCGCACTGCAGTCAATAGGATGCTGCACACTGCTGCAAGATGCGCCTCTTCAACTTCACCGTTGCTTTACGGAAATTAGGCTACCTTAACTTACTCACACACTCTAGCGAAAGAAAGTTTCTCTATCGAATCCTAATTTCGAATACTCTCCGAAATTAGGTGTTTGCAGTTCACTTCCACGAGAAAATTTTATAAAACCCAGACAGTAATCTGAAAAACCCAAATATGAGCCTGGAGTGGGATTGAACCAAGTTTAAGAGGAAAGCCAAGACTCGGGCATATTGATCTCTTCTAAGAGTATTTCTGAGTTGTGGTGTAACAACTGTCCTTTGATAATGTTTTCATGAATTGTTTGTGATATTCAGTGTATGCAGATCTACTCGACTTCCTTTCGTAAGACTTGTCATGTAAATGTGATTTTAAAGAGATTTTATTAAGAATCTAAACCTTGCTTATGGTGAGATGATTCTTGAATGTTTAGTCACAGAAGCGTAGGTGTTCCTCGTTGAATCATAAACCTAACTGAAAACTGATTGAAACAAATGTTTAGAAGTTGTTGCCAAAATTATGCCGTCAAACTGTATCCAAATAGAAATCAGAATGTAGAGAGCAAATTATTTTGATTTTTTTAGAAAAGCTACAAAGAGAGGAAAGATTAGTGTCCCAGTTGGTTGGAGCGTAAGTTGGGAAAGTGTAACTGATTTGGAGTTCAACGCCTCGGACTGAAAGTGTAACTAATCAATTTCTAAACACTTCCAGATAATGGTTGGAAACGTTCAGAATGGAGGTCGGAAAATCTGCTAATCAACAACACTTTCCGCAAGATTTTCTTTAATTTCGGAATGTCCTGCTCTTAGTTAGGGAAAATTCAATTTTAGTGCCTGCGAGTTAAAAACAATGTTTTTTTATAAGACAGGACAGGTTGGGTATGTGAGAACAGGAACTGAATTGCAGCAAGTGCCATCTTTATATTGGTTTTGGGCACCACCTTAGCATTCTTGGCGGTTGCATTCACCCAACAGGAAGGAACATTTCAATTAGATGATTTTCCACTTTTTTGCGATTCACGGAAATAGCTTTCTTAAACTTTACTGTCTAATTTCTCTCATGAAAAGTTATCACATTTATTTTGCGCCGTTTCTCCAATAGAATCCTATTGGTTACTTCTGTGGGGCGTAACTTTCACAGGGCAGGGCGACTAGGTTCTCACTGGCCAATTCCCGGATCAAAAACGTCTAGTCAAAAGTTTTCGAAAAATAATTGGTTCGGGAAATATTTCACATTTTTGCTTTTCCACGTTTTCACTATTTCGAGTAACGACAGGATCTCTGATCGGTTCGGTTTTTTACCATCATAAGATTTTCTTTACATCAGTGTATCTTGCTTGCGAAATATGTTAAAGATTCTGTAAAAACTGCAAACAATAGGGACCGTAAGAGGAATCTTCCCCGAAAAACCCTTATGTTAGGGAGATTATGAATTGCTGTCAATTAAAAACGTTGAAAGGAAAACTGCAGGAGAGATTTATTTAGAGGAAAATCAATGGAAAAGCAGCATTTCTGGTTCAACAATTTGGTGAAAAACCTCGGTTTTACAATTTTTCAATTCTAGAGTAATGACGGTCACATCAGAAACAAAAAGATAACAAGGCCACCCTCTACCTACAACTCAGAAGACCCCTAGACGAGTATTTTATTCTGAGAAAATTCAGAATGTAAAATCTGCATGAAAGAAACTTTTTGCCTTGATTA
This sequence comes from Rhodnius prolixus, assembly GCF_049639745.1. Classification (NCBI taxonomy): domain Eukaryota; kingdom Metazoa; phylum Arthropoda; class Insecta; order Hemiptera; family Reduviidae; genus Rhodnius; species Rhodnius prolixus. The sequence continues at coordinate 663,880 of NW_027411598.1, forward strand.
GTAAGGATGGATCATAGTGTAGCGGAGTATTGGAGTTTCTATTTAAGCCAAGTCATAAAACAATAAGAGGGCGAGTAAACCAAATTGGAACGAAGGGGAATGGAATAAAATCCTCGGAGTAGGAAACTTTAATGGTAAAAAGGGATTGGAACTGTACTAGGACGGGAGGAAGGCAGACGGAGGAATCTCCTGGAGGAATTAGGAGTGGTTGGCAGGTGCAGTCCGACCAGCTTGTTTAGTCAGTGATCCAATTGATAGCATCCCAAAGTTGCAGCTGAGAAGGCCTCTGTGCGGTCGGTTCGGCTGTAAATTAGTAATTCGATTTAAATCTTGTATTTAGTTGAGGATGACTAACGTTTTGCGTTTTCTGGGACACATTGCAACGATTACAGCAGTTTATGAACGCATATTGTCAGAAAACCACGCATAGATCCCGCCATTTTCACTAGATCTACTGCTGTTTGATTGTTCAGACATGTGAATAGGTAGATTAGTATGTCTGTCAGATATCATGATTGGACATACTAGAGACTGCAAGCGACTGAGTGCAGGACCATGGGCAACCTTTTCTCCAACCCTTTGTAGACAATGCTAGAGGAAAGGAAGAACCTCTTTTAGATCCTGTCAGAGCCCTCTCGAACTCGCGAACCCCAAGCTTTGTAGACAAGTTTCATGGAGATCGTAGGAGACATTTATTTTAAAAAAGAGCCAAGAACCCTTCAGTAAACTTATGCTTAACTGATTTTCTTCCAACTTGTGGTTCAGACTTGTAAACTAGCAGATCAACCATAACAATAATAATAATAGTATTGGATCAACAACAATATTACTCAAAGATTTGGTTGTACACGTGGTATGAGTTACATCCGCTCTGGTATTTTAGTGATACTTTTTGCTTATATTTACTCTGAAGATGACGCCAAGTTGTCACTGTTTTTAGAAATAACAGGATTTGAGGTTCCGTGATTAGAAAAAGAAGTTTCTAGCGCACGATTTAAATTAATGAGGTGTATGTTTATAAAAAAGAATATCGCTTCTGAGGTTCTAGCTGCAAGTATAAGTTTACAAATTTTAACTTTTTCGAAAAAACTGCTCTAACCATTTCCTTTAAATTCATGAATAAAAAAACTTGACTATTTTATTTGAAACAATTTTTGCAGGAAAAAGAAAGATCTTGAAAAGATTCAGAGGAGACTGCAACCTTAACCAAATTTCTAATTTGATAATTCAGAGCAAAATGCGTGAATCGCAAACCATCCCTTTGTTAATGGACAAAATGTTCAGCCTTTACGATTCTCGGGAGGACAAAAAGGCGAGGAAGATTTCCTTCTGAAAGAAATGCACTTCTGTTCTAGATCACAGAAATAAAGTCACCAGAGTTACAAGTAGGTAGGATGGATTTGGTGGTTGAATCACCAACAGATCGATTTAGTTCTGTAGCTGTAGTGAGGTGGCAGCACTGTGCAATCCAACAGAGCGTGATCAAACAGCCGGTCAAACTAGTCACAGGCAGCCTCCCCTCCGCCTCCCCTCCAACATGCCAACAAAGTAAACAGTAGTACACGGCGGAGGGCCACAGATAGGAAGTTGCGCCGCCACAGAAGAGACTAGTTCGGAGCTATATTATTGTTTCATTCATGCCGGAAAGACGACATAAAAAATGACAGACATGTTACTACAGTTTGCTGGACATTGGCTGATAATGCGCAACCTGCCTTCCTTATCCTGGGATAATTGTGGCTCACAAATAATTTCTGAAGGCTGAAACATGAGCTGAATCGTATTAATGTTTTCTGGACTTTCTCATGCCATTGTAATTATAACCAGATTCATCTAAAGAGGGCTTATGGCATTCTACTATAGGATGCGCCAGAGATCGTCTAGAGGGCTTATGGCATTCTACTATAGGATGCGCCAGAGATCGTCTAGAGGACTTATGGCATTCTACTGTGGGATGCGCCAGAGATCGTCCAAGTAATAATTCAAGCTAAAGAATTGTTTTATTTAAGAACTGTAAAAGGGAACACAGCAGACCAATAGAAAATTATATAATGGATCTTACTCTCTGTTCATGTGCAAGTGCTTGATATAAACATAAAGAATTATGGCGAACAAGGAAAGGAACTGCATAATGTCAGGAATAAATCTAATATAGATATTCCGACAGACAGACAAACAAATGGGAAGTAGCTTAGCCCGTCCTTTACTGAAGGTTCTAAAAGAATCTAGTTCTAATAACTTCGAGTTTCTTTAAGGGGGGGGGGTGGAAGACGAAAGGTTTTCACCGGAGATTTCTAAACTGGTTTGATGGAGGATTCTCTCTGTGATGAACTTGGTCGTTTAAGTTACTTATCTTTTATTATTGTGATAACCTCATATTGCGTAAGGTTTTGTAAGGAATAGATAAATAATGAAAACGGCACAGAACCGACTGCAAACTGTCCGGGTGGTTCATTTGGTACTTTACAAAGCTGTTGGTACTTGCTGTTGGTAACTAGAGAAGGCAGTGGAGTCTAACGTTGTTGAGGCGAGCAAGCGAGCTCTCAGATCGTATCAGAAAGGTGCAGAAGGATTATTTGCCCCACCCACTTCCGGTTTGCCTCACTGCTTCCAGGACCATCCGCGGCGATGCCACTCCTGATGCTTCCCACAGTGCCACCTACATATCTGGGACTAAATCTGCCACTTACTTCTTATAACCACCAACTGACCAGCACTTTAATACCGCCCAGGAGTTCCTATTTCCTGGTAGGTGGTAACTGGCTGGCTTGTCAAATGGTATTAGCACTTGGAGTCAGTAAGCTTTCTTCTTCACTTTGCCGCGTCTCGGCAGATCTTTCTCCCGGCTTTTAATAAAATAAGTGCTACACAGCATTGATCGCTTTACTTCAATAGGAAACAGTGCTAACTTGAACATATAACTACTACTACCATTTCTTGTAATGTAATAGTTCATGGTGCCATCATCAGTGCCAACAGGAAATCCTCTTTTGGGCTAAATCCGCCAACCCGGAAGTGACATATTAATGCATAGATTTTTGTTTTCTAAATTGACTCCATCTATTTCCTGGAACTCGAAAAGATGGAGTGAAGCTTCTCTAAGGAGTTGAATATAAAGTGAAATCTACTCGAAACCAGCATAATGTTTATTGGATATTTTCTCTAAAATAAATTCAAGAAATTTCTCTACGGGTCAGTCGTGTGACAGATCAAATTTAGTTGATATCCTCAGGTACGAGTATTATCTGTCATTTTTAGGAATTTAATGTTTCAAGTCAATGTTTAAATTTAAGTCGACGGACCTTGGCTAAGCAAAAGGTTTGAAATGTAGACCCTTTACAACTTTCCATTTGTTGCCAATACCAATAATTCAAGATAATAACAATAATAAATATTAAAGTGGCCATTTGTTTTTATTATTATTTTTATTTATTTATTTATTTTTTGGCGCATCGACTGCTGAGGCCATTAGCGCCCCTGATCATGTCAAGGCTTCTCTCTTTTATTGGCCACTCGAGCTTGGTTAATGTTTGCTAATATTTCTTACATAATTCACTCATGATCATAAATACCAAGGTCTTATAGATCTTTTGGTCTTTTACAATAATACCATCGTACATGTCTTTACTTATTTTAGTGACAAATTGCGTTGAAATTATTTTAAATTCGACGCTTCGTAATAATTGGATGTTTTCTTTGGGATTGCCCCCTCCCCCACAGCACTGTTGACATCATTACTTGCGGCCGGAAGTGTTTATATGGCCACTACATTACCACATTATACACACATGTCACGTGTTGTCTCCATGGTTACTCCATAGTTGCCATGGTGATGCTCCGCTCCTTCTTTCAATGATATCCAACAGTATTTTTGTTTCTATTTCATCCCCCCCATGGCTCCCGTACCTCTGATCAAAAGCAGTATTGCAATCCTGTCATTTTTTTTGGGATTGAGTTTTTAGTGGAAATCAATGTTTGAATTTCTTTTTTCGAAATTTAAATTTAAATTTAAAAAAGACGCATTTCAAACTATGGGAAGATTCAATGTGGAGAAGGATACTGGGAGCTAAATTTAGGCCGGTTTAATCTATGAAAGGTCCAGCTGCAATTTCCTTCTAAACTGATCTTCTCTTATATTCCGTGAGATTAAATTATTCATTAAGTCAGAATGAAGAAAGAATGATACCAATTTCAGTCATTATTTCGACCCCAAGGTCATCTTCACGGCTTATTAACAATTAAAATATGTTTTTACATTTTTATTATAAGATTGGCGTGCCTTCGGTCTTTTCTGCTAATGAACTGAATGTGACCAGTTTTACATGTAAAAAACGTTGTTGAGCACGAGCTTGCTGGGTTGACCAGGAGGGAGTTGGATATTCTTCCAGAGGGTCATAGAAAGGCATTGGAAGTGAGAGCAGATTCTACAGATCAGAAAGGTAAAAGTCATCCAAGACAGTAAAGAGCCCCCCTCCCTTGCAAAAGGTAAGGGTCAAAGTGTCCCGTAGGATAGGCAAAAGATGAAGAAGGCCCTGTGGTCTCTGAGAAGGCAACCAAAGGAAGTAAATAAGAGATAGCGTAAATAGGTTAGGGTTTTGGATCCTTTGACAGGAGAGCGGGGTAATATTGTACCTTTGGCCTACAACAACACAAGGAGCGCCCGCAGTACTAAGAACCCACAAGATAGTATTTTTATAAAGGAAAACTCATTTTGGCATCAAAAACCGGAGCAGCCCGGCTGGCGATCAGCAGAACGGAGTTACGCTCAAAGGAACTCCCTCCCCGCCGGCCTTTCATCCGGAGTCCTCTCCATCTTCTTCCTCACATTTCTTCCTTTTATTACATTTTCTCCATCTTCTTATACATCATCGGCACTCACTTTGATCCACGTCATCAGAGCAGCTCTCTCTACGTATAAAACCAATTATTACAATACCTCTATCTTTATTTCTTTTAGAACACAACTCACTGGGCTCATCCAAAACTCGCCAAGTATTTTTAATTTTTCCCTATTTTAGAATTTAGGACATTTACATAGATTTGACAAGTTTTTAAAGAGTTGTCAATATTATGGTGTAAATAATTAAGATAGAAATAGTTGAAGTTTGAAATAACACGACAAAGTGTTAGTGGCGTTGCAAAGTTCGAAGTTCGCGCCCAATGGAAAAAGTGCGGCCAGTGTTGCTTTTACTTGGCGCCCTTGTAATGAAATGAGGCTGCCTCTTCTCAACTGATCCTATTGTTCCAGCCTCTGTAGCAGGCAGATTGGCTTTCCAGATAACCTCCAGCATTGTGTTTGCAAACGTGATTACATGTGGATTACCCTATTTCCCCAATTAGTCAACCCCGAAATGTAATAAAGTTTGAAGGTTGATGTTAACTAATGATTGCCCCAATTATTACCCTCACCTCGCGATCACCTTGTCAGTTAGTATGGTTGACGATGTTTTCAAGGTCCGTAGGTCCTGGAAACTATTAAAGGGCATGAAATCGCTGAAATATCCTGCCTGCTGCGCGCCCTTTCCCTTAAGGAGTATTTCCATCGAGCAGATTTTACACCTGGAATACGGTTGGGGTCGGCCTGACATCGCACAGTTATTGTACCGGAATATTTTCGCAAACTCCTAGTTTGAAAAAAAATTTTCTCAGAAACCAAGAGTCAAGAGCAAGTCGTGTGGGTATCGATACCAGATTTTTCTCCCATTCAAAACAGTTCGAAACAGGATTTCCGATAAAACTCCGTTTCAAAGATTTGAACTAGCGATTTGCCATCTTTTCAGGAGAAAATGAAGAGTCAAAAGATATGTGGAGGGGAGATACTCTGGATCGATCAAACTAAGTTGCCGCCTCTGTTAATACTTTATTTAAGTTTCATTAGATTGAGCCCAAGAGCGAACCAGAGCATCCATTTCACTTAACCAACTAAGCACCAACTTCACGCTTAGATATTGTCTTTATGTACCCTAAGTTTTCTAATTTATTTATTGTATTGCTTCAGGTAGAATCTTTAGTCTCTGGTGCTGTCTATGGCCTACAGCCCTGCACCAGCTCCAGACACGTAATGCAGGAAGGGGTGGAAAAAGCTCAAGGTTTCAATCTCAATTGATGTCTTCTGCTTCTATACTTTACTAATCTAGAATTTATCCTGCTCTCACTAAAAATAAGAATCTCGCCATTAAGGTGACGAAAAGTTTTTTGAATTAGTGCAAAAAAAGCGTAAAGGGCCACGAATTGTATTCAGTAAAGTGGGTCTTCCAGGCAGCCAGTTCTCTTCAGATTGGGAATTAGACTTACGTAATGCTATAATTATTACATAGGCAATTAGGGCTATCATACATAGGAAGGGCTGTTTAGCAGCAAGTTTAACCAAATAGAAAAGTAATTATCCCTTCACGACCAGTGCTACCTTGGAATGTATTTTTTCTGGAAAACTGCTTAAAGTAGAAACATTAAAACTAAGTTAAGATTGTGAGCTAAACTTTCTTATACACAATCCTGGTAATCGAGCTCAAACTGAATTATCCCAATGATGTTTAGGTTCAAGGAATTAAGAACTGTAGTAAACAAAATGCAAATGCCTTTAGAATATCAGCACCATGTGACTACTTAAAATTTATGTACACCAATGGTGAAGCAAGAACGATGACATATATTGAGCGTATAACTCATGAAAGTAGTGAAAGTTTAAACTTGGGCATCAGCTAAAGCTTTCATGAGTACTCCGGAATGGCGAGAAATATCATTAATCAGGGAGCATTAACAATAAAATTGGCCCTGCAGGGTCCTGTTTACAGTCCTCCGGACAAGCCGCTTTTAGAGACTGCCTCCCAAGGTTGTCCTCTATTTTCTACCAGCAATCTTACCAGAGAACACTTATGGAAGAGTCCATCTATACGAGTATAATAGAAGAAAACACGTTTGCAAGAAATATGATCTCAAGGAAATGATGTATGTTAACGGGTTCGCTACAGCAGATGATGAAATAGAATGGGGGGGGAACTGAAGACGATGCAGGAAATAGATAATGATGATATTTATATGTCCCGCTCTTGTACTTCCGCCACCAGGTGTTTGCATGTAGTGCGTGTATGTGTTAGGAAGTTATGTAAACAAGAGACGTTCGAATGATGGCGAGGTGGTTGTTAGAAGGTGAGCAGGGACAAGAAGGCGGTGGAGGCCTGATCAAGCATACTGGGAACCCCTACAGACAGATAGCTAGACGTGACTAATGGGCGAACGGAGGCGGCACTCCAGCGTCATGCCACACGGCCACAGTCCTGGCAATAAGGTTGCACATCAGTGGTATTGCTCTTTAAATATTTATCGACACTGTAACGAGAAACGAGCACTAACCGAGCTGGCCAGCCGACCGCTTCCGGAGGCGGCGGCAGGGGCCGGCTCAGTTTATACCATCAGTCTAACTAATGTGGACTACTGCAGGCGGACAGGTATATTTGATCAGTCAAACTGCCATTCCCAATGGGACCGGAACTATTACTGTATTTAGATCTGACCACTTCAACTCCACTAGAACTGGCTACCCCAGCACTCTTGGACGACATTACACAAATTTTTCTCTTCTTACCAAAGTCAATAGCAACAATTCACTTTCTCTACACAATAGAATGAAGACATTATATAAGAGCAGAAAGTACTGAAGAACTAACCATTCCTTTCTTCAAAATCTCTTCAAAAAAACTTACTGTTTAAAAACTTAAATAAAATGGTTAACTAAAAGCCACAAAATTCACAAATCAATTTAAAGTATTTAAAAACCACCAAAATTTAAACCTTCCATATCTCATTAACTATTATCACTAGAACATTGCCATTTATACCAGTTATATAGAAACTTTTTTTCTCGACTGGCTGGTACGACTAACCTTCGTAAGACTGGATTCGCAAGGACGGGCATACCGTGATAGAGTGGCAGTACTTGGATGGGGGCGTTTTGTTTGAATGAATCACCTTTTCTCTGTCCCAATAAACATTTTTATTTCTTTATTTTTTTAAATAATTTATTTAGAGCTCATTTTGTGGTTTCTAGGGGTCTGAAGAGTGCGGTCATCAAACTATGGGTGCATCTGTCAAGGTCATGTGGCTATCAGGATACGGCAGGCCCAGAAAACACCTGCGTTGCATGGGCCTGGCAGAGGATAGCTTTTGTAGGTTCTTCAGGAGCAGGAGGAAACGGCACTTTATGTGTTTTGTCAGTGCGAGGGGCTTGTCTGGCCGAGGATCTCACTCCTCGGGGTGGAAAAACCAAGGCCTTGAGAGCTTTACCCATGAGCCGCTCTCTAGAATCAAGAGTCTGATTAAACGGACGGGTTTGAAGAGCGAGCTTTAGTGTGGTGGGAGCTACAATAGATCCAAAGGGGTCGCGGTGGCGTAGGCCTTCAAGGCCACCCTACTAGAATCTATAACGGTCACTCTGAATAGTAAAATACAAGTAGAACTTTCTTCAGAATATTATAACCTTTAGAAACTTAACAACTGCACAGAAAACGCCTTGAGTTACTTAAACTCGTTGCATTTATTTTAACTGTGATATCACGTAAGGCCGCAAAACCTATATTTCCGGTGTAGACTGAAAATTGGAAATTCGACACGGCCATTATTCGTAGAGGAGCCGGAAGTGATGAGCTGTTCCCTGCCCACTAGCAATAGCTCAAGGTTGGCACATGAACAGAGTAGCAACGCCCAAGAAACATCAGAGCTTCATTTAACAATTAGCTCTCTTCACTGTGTACTTATTATTTAGTGACGTTATCAGCTTTACCTCGCCTCTACACTTCCGGTTTGAATGACTAACAGATAAAACACTCTGCTCTGTAATGAGACAAATTTCTGTGGTACAATAAAATAATTATTATGATAGCAGTGGTAAACAGAACTGTTATCAAACTCTTGTACTCGACAGCTGATAACAGACCGACCCGGCCTTACCGAGGTTTGGACCAACTTCCATTTCCTATGGTAAAAACATTAACCACTTTATTGCAGTTTTGAATCTAATTCTCCACTCACAAGAGTTACTCCTATTTGAAGAGACTCGCCAGCCAAACTCCTAAACGTTTACTTGATCTAGGTAAAAAGCAATTAGGCAGTTATCTACACATTATAGTGTGCCAAGTGATTTCACGAAGACAGATGAATAAAATATCTTTTACTGCGAGATCTACATTACATAATCTATTACTTTTAGTTTAAAAAAATCAATTAAATTTATTAATTTTATTTGAATCACTCTTCTACAAAAATCTTTTTAATCCGTAATTAATATTACGGATTAATTACTTTACTAAACTTATTTTGAATTACTTTCTTCATAATATTAATAAAAATTTAAAATCCCATTATTACACTGGTATTATTTATAATACTTGTTAATTTAAGTACATATTTCACATCTCATTGCTACACAATTACTCGTAATTCAACTAAAATAATATAACACACAATAAAAATCCCATTATTACATATTTGAAGAAATCATTAGCAAAAGCAAGAAGAAGTATATACCTGTGGTGGGCGTGGCCTTGGCCATGTAACAGTCCCAGATTCTGATTGGCCCAAAAGTCGAAGTAGTTCCAATTCACTACTAAACTTCCAAATCCGTAACTAATCAATTCTTTATTGTTTATTATTTCTGGGGAAAAATATTGTTAATATTTTTCTCTTTGATTTTCCGCCATAAGTATTTCATTTCGATTCATGCAAGAAATACAATTTTCCTCCTTAAATAAATAAACAAAAAAGAAAATGTCTGTAGAAATTATTTTCTATTTATGCTGCGAAAAGAAACTTTTAGAAGGCGCGTGTTATTTTTGCTGGAAAATGGAAAAATGAAGTTTTCCACGTCACCATTGTGGCATCATTTTCTAAATAGATTGGCAGATGGATGACCATTAAGGAAACATTACAAAGACTTGGTGTGTTTGCATTTACAAATTGCTGAAAGTTATTTAATATTACTTAACGTTTATCTGCTCTTAGAGGTAATATAAATTAATATTCTTCATTAATATAAACGGGTTTTGTTTGCAAGAGAGAGCTTGCTGGGGTCAGCAACATTCATTAAACCTCAGAATCCCTCTTAAATAAATTTTTCCTAGAATAAATATTCCAAATTAAAGTGTTGAGGAACTTATCTTCTGGAGAGAATCTAATATCGCTGTTTAATTTTAGATCTAGAAATGTTTGTTAAGGTGACTCATACACCAAATATTGAACTGAAACTTTGGAGCTTCGCAGACACGCTCTCTCTATGGACGGACAGACAGACAGACACTCTGGACTCAACTTTTTTGTAAGAAATTATTATAATATATAAATTATTTGGCTAAAATTATAACCGTAAGTTCTGCGGTAAGAGAGTGTTTCTTAAGAGATATTTGTTTATACTTTGATGGCCCAGTTTGTTCTGTAGTGCTTCGTAAAAGATTATATCTATTAATTCTTTTGAGCGGCGAGGCCAGTACAAGAGAAGACAGCTGACTTGAAGTCATTACGGCCAAACTGTGTCCCTGCTGATAGCCGGCTCCTCGGGTGTCCAATTTCCTCTCTTCTACCGGCAGCAGCTCAATCTCCTTCCTTTTTTTTGTTCTCTCCAACTTCCTCAATAACAAAGTAGCACACATGCGCAACACTCTTGCTACTCTCAAAGCCCCCAAACAATACTTAATTTCTCGCCGTATTAAGGCGAGTGAAAGCAACGTGCTAGACAACATTGGAGACGGTCGGCTTAGGATAGCAACTTTTTGGGGTCCGCGGTAACAATAGAGAGCAGAATATGGCCGTTCTCAAGCTGGACCAAGATGGAGATAGTCACACACCAAAGGGTCCTTGGACGAGGACAAAAGAAATTGAACTTTTGTCTTTTTACACGCACATTCTCAGAAGACAATGTAGAATCTAGCCAGTAAAGTCAGTGCTATCTTGTTTTTGCGGCTGTGCTGTGGGTAGTAGAAGATAGTCACTCTATTACATTCCACAGAGATCCACTCTCATCAGTTTACCCACAAAAAGACCGCCGTGAACACCCACACGACTTTACTTTCCCCTACTACTGGAGTTTTATTTTTAATAAATTCTTTTAGCACTGAATTTTATTTCAAGTAAGGTTGTCTGCCCTTCATGCCTTGACGGCCACAAGTCTTAGTCAGCTGCAATGAGACAATAAAACTAAAGTCTTTAACAGAGTAGCAGTTGCAGTTAGCAAATCTTTTTTCCCCACATCGTAGAATTTTCGCAATAGTATAAGGCTGCATTTCCAAGCAACGCTAATCACTCCAATCTCAAAGTTAAATAGAGAAAGGAAGATTTTAGCGATTATAAACAATTGTTTCTTCAAACATACTCAGAAAGTAAACCCTAGCTAACATACACATGTACGTTTCTCATCTGGATCAGTTTTTCTTGATTCGAGACCTTAAAATCTGTTTTACCGGAAACTTAAAAAAAAAATCAGCTAAATCGCCATAACTTCTCTTATTACTTCTGCTAAAACGAGTTTGAAAGTCCGATGAGGATCGCTCCAGTTTGACATCTCAGATTTCCTGGTCGCTCTTCTCCACTCTCCGATACATCAATATAAACCGAACCAACTACTTGGGGAGGAGACATTCCCTACTCTGGAGCCCTAAGGGTGTGGAAATTCCCCTCTTCTAGAGCAAGGGTACAAAGCGTTCATCTTCATTGTGTGGAAATCCCTTTCTTTTCCCTTCTGTAAATAAGAAAACTACAGTACCGTACCAGGAGGGTGATAGTTGTGTAAATTTCTAACAAACGACTGAGAATGCCCAGCAAGCAGTTGTCGGGCATGAACTAAGATACAGATCTGAAAATGGGCTGATGCTTGGAGAGTTTGATTCTGGCCTTTGTACAATGTATTATGCATGCAGCATCCTGAGATTCAAACAGAATAGAAGTGCCATCCGCTAAAAAAGAAGTTATCGCCCGCACAGATACCCCCATTATTCCAGAGATATCCTCCAGCTTTTCCTTCACTTTTGGGGAGTCCACATCTTCTGTACACTCTCTTGGACAAGTTAGGGTCACATAAATTTTCGTCCCACAAACTGACAAGTTGTTTTTCCTGTGTCCTCAGCCTAAAGCTCCACTTATAGGGCATTCCAGGTTTGTACGGTTACTAGTCTACCTTATAAAAGTCTAAATCCAAGTCTGAGACAAGTTTGGTAAATCCAAAAGTACAAGGGCTTAGTGAAGTGACGACAAGGTACCCAGAGGGAGGGAATAGAAAAAATAGAGGGCAAATCCCTGAGGAGTGGGGAGGAAGGGAGAAAGCGGAGCACCTGGTGGAATATTGATCACCTGGAGGAGGAGTTACCTAGTTGTAGAGAAAGAGCTTTGTAAAAGCTTGACACCGGCAAATCTTAAGGAAATCTTGGCACAAAGGCACTTCCTCCTCACTCCGCGCCAACGACAAACTTTCCCAGCGTACTCAGCATATCTGAACACCTTCCGCCATCGCCATTATCCGACGGCAAACTTCTCCAGTTCGCTCCTGCCACACACTTACACACATAATCTCATACCAAATGATTAAAGTAAATGTTAATAAAGAAATCTTTAAAAAAAGTCCCTACCACTTTCCTCTGGAAAACTATTTTATCCTGAAATCTCCTACATTTTGAGAAACATATTTTGTAAGAACGTCCATTATACTGAAATGTTTCTTAAAGGTTTACCCTTTTCCCTAAAATGCCATATTTTCCTGCAAAAAAAGAATCTATTAGAGAAAATCTCCAAACCGTCGAAAATCTGATCAGAGTAAACTAGTACGCCCTAAGGGACTTCAAACAGAATTTTAGCATCACATTTATTGGTAGGAGCGCACATTCCAGTACCAAATATCAAAGTTCTGTAGATCTGCATGTGCGCGCTATCGGTGCGCCAACTTCAATGCCCATGGTCTAATTTTCGGAAAATATCCAATACCAAGTGAACATTCCGCATAGAAGCAGATCCGGCTGAGAGATTTATCCAGTTAAGTAACTGTCTTATCCGCTGGAGTACCACTTCCTGCGATTTTAGGTTTTCAAAACCAGGTAGAGCATTTTCTATAAACCTCAAAAGGATAAGTCCGGTAGAAGCTCCATATCAGAAATTGTATACAATCGCTTTCTGTAATTAAGAAGGTAAACGTTGCCAATGTGAATGTTCCTGTTTGTAAACAACATCCAGGCGTGACCGGAAGCGATGAAGGCTTATAGTGAGTAAGGGAGCTTATTAAAACTTTATCGATTATGTTTAAGGTTATCAAAGACTGTAAAATAGGGCCCATCAAGTGAATAATGCTTTGAGAAGGAGGTGGCTAATTGGCTGAACAGCCAATCGGCTGTAATATGGCGGTAAAGATAACCAGAGCGTAACCTATCTCTTAATAAGGCAGGATGTCCAGAAATCTTGTGTCGTTGGTTTGTTTGGTGGTGTAGTAATTTAATTGCGGCGACATCATATAACACACAACCAGCTAGAGGGGACGCACTGCAAATACACTCTGTGACAGGCTCACAGCACATAGTTCCAAACGAGCCAATATTGTCGCACCAGGAGAATATAAAATTGTAGACACCACTTGCGTTATACTCGTATACCACCTGTTCATTGTCCCATCTAATATCACCTCCTGCCTCCAACAACTAAGGGTCTTAGCTGCTTTTATTAACGCCCTTTAATGTTGCTTTTTTTACGACCTCAACTTTTATTTTATTTTTATAACCTATTTATAACCTCCAATGTTTATTATGTTCCGACTTGTGTAATAGTTCACCTCCAACTTGATGGTCATGGTATTGGTTCGGCTCGCCACCAAAACTGCTGTTCTTAACTTGGTGGTCTTCAGCTGCCCTCCAGTCTACACTCATAGTAAATAAATCTGGATACAGGACAAATCAGTTTGTCAATAAGCTGGACTACCAAACTTTTTTAAAATTGAAGACGTGAATTGACTTTAGAGAAAATTCTGTCTCACTGCAGAATTTCCTTTTTAAGTTTCCTCCACTACTTCCTGCTTTGGAGTTCATTAAAAAAAGAACGTATCGAATGCACTGTGATTAACATACCCGTAGCTCTGTTATGCCCTCACCGACCCGAGATTACTCTCGAAATGAGGAGAAAACCAGTTTTCTTGAGAGGAAGATTTCCTATTTTAAGTCTGCAGCAGAGATGCTCTTTTGAGATCATCTCGATGCAAAAACGAGGTTTTCAAAATGGGCGAGTGTGTGTGTGTGTGTGTGTGTGTGTGTGTGTGTGTGTGTGTGTATGAGGGAGTGGTTTGCATTAAATTCACCTCAAACTTGAAGGGGTGTGATGATTGTATTAGGTGCCTTCCGGAAACGCGACAACAAGAACTTCTCCAAAAATGATTTACAATCATCTGGAAAGGATTGCATCGGACACCCTCGCGATCCTGTGTTCAGGTTCCTCAGATTTTCACGAGACAACAGCGTCTTAGTTAATGGTTCTGCGACTCCGCCGTACTTCGAAGCAGACTTCGGGCGCTAATGACCACAGAGGTTGAAGCACCTCAGTGTAATTCCTAGCCTGAGCATCCCGACTCGTACCACATCCATGGGGAATACCAAAAATATAGAATTTTATTGTGAGGTGTAAATTGTTAGGTTTGGTTTTGGTTGATTGCGCATCATCCTCCTCCATTCCTAGTGATTTGATTCCACATCCGGTCACTCAGTTCCCCCCCTTAGTTTCACACAAACTAAAGCAAGAAACCCCAAGTCCTACATAAACCTAAAGCAAGAAGTCCTATGTTACTCAAGTCTATGCGATTTGATGGTATTCTTGTAACTCGCGATGAAATGTACCTTAGAGCTGACAAAGTGTGTGTTTTTTAGTGCGGTGTCTCTTTATTACTTAAATTTTCCTTCTCAGAGGGAAAACCTGTACATGGCTAGATATATTATGCAATGGCGTGTTTTCCTTTAAGACCAAGCGGGGAAGGACATGTTGAGCTGTTACTTGTGTACATTGTACTAACTGAGTTCGGCCGCCATCTTCACACACACCCACACACAGACACCGTAACATAGGCACCTCCCCCCCTTCATAACCATTTAGCAGTTCGCCTGCCTTTGACGACTTTCTCTGGAACAGCGGCCCCGAAATGTGCCGACTCTCTGGCAGTGGTGGCGCGTCAGTTCGCCCACTAACTGTAATAACATCACACTAACAATGTACGCACGCACCGTTCAGAAGGTGGCATTTCCGTTTGTTTGCTGCTTCTCTCTATCCTTCATGGAGTTTCCGCCACACCTCGCCCGACTGGTCCCTGCTTTTTCCTCACATTTTCCCGTAGCTCCCCTCAAGCATTCTGTAATAAACATTAAACTAAATGGCACTAAGAAAATAAGTTTGAAAAAGAGGCCAGAGCTGGAAAACTGGTGAACTCCAGAGCCATCAAACCCACCCACCCCCCACCAGCACCACCTGAACTAAAAGGTTCCTGGTTGGTTATATTGAACAGGTCGCCCGTCCACAGCTGACATTTTCTACTCAGTTCTGCAATATCACAGCGAGTCTGCTTCTATTATCTTTACCTTATGCTATTATTTCAGCATAAAGTGGATTTTTTGCACCAATCAGCTTCAGAGAATTAATTTTATTGGCCGCCGTTATTATCTAAACCTGGGAACAAATCTGGTGTAAACCCCCTCATTTCTCCTCTCTGGCGGCCATTTTCCTAATTAAATTGAAGAAGGCCTAATATTAGTTGGGTCCAGGTCAAAGAGAAATCTCTTGGGACTCCCATCGAAAACTCGCACAGCGTCCGATCGGTGACAGATATTTTTATTTATTTATTTACAAGACGGGCAATCACCCAGTTACAAAGAAATATAATTTAAAATAACATTTAATAATAACTCAATATATAATAATTATAGAATATACATACATCATACATTTATACATATATATATCGTAGAATAGAAATAAAGATAAAATAGAAATAATATATACACATAATTTACTTAATAGATAAACAAAATACTTCAAAATATGTACTATAAAATATACTTTAAAAATAGAAACTTTACTCAATTAATAAATCTTTATATCACAAATAACCGGTAAGTTTTCCCTAGTACCAATCACCGCAAAATCAGCTATTTAACAAATGTTTCAACTCGATCATGTTGGTGTTGAATATATCAAAATCAGCGGGTAGATGATTAACTTGATCCGCAACTCTTGGAAAATAACTGAACTTACGATTATTAGTACCATGGCACACTTTAGAAAACACTTGTTTTTGTCTAGTACCGTTTGTTGGCACGTGAAAATTTAACAATGATAAAAGTTCAGGGCAGTTTATATTATTATTTAGAATTTTGAAAATAAAATTTAAGTCTGTGGCTTGTCTACGAAACTGTAAAGTACTCAAACCAGCAAATTCTATTACGTCATCGTACGGTACCTCCATCATGACTTTTGTCTCTCGATACCAGAGCAATCTTAGGAATCTTCTTTGAAGTGATTCAAGTTTGTTGACGTAAGTTTTCTGATAAGGAGACCATAAAGCAGAGCAGTACTCAAGAATAGGTCGCACCATTACTTTGTAAAGGATAATTATGGTTCTGACATACTCATCTAATCTTGGTATTACGGACATACATCTCATACATTAAGTATTACTTCAGTACTTAAGTGTAAGTACAACCTAGATTATACTGAAACGGAACTTTAAATTTAGAATTCTAGTTACAATGTATTTAATTTCTCATTCTCATAGTTAATTAATAATTTGATTTTTAGGAAATTGTCAAAATTAAGATATCGATTCTGTGAAGTGGCCATTTCCGTTGCCTGTGTTTTTCCAGTTACAACTGGTGGCCAAAATGCTCGTTGGCGGAAATACCATATCGTATCGTAATCTTCTAATCAGGCCGAACCCTCATACTTACCGGAAGACACACTTGTACATTTTCATTCCAGTGAAATCTCGGAGTGCAGAGGAGCTCGGCACGATTGCAATAAGTCCCTGTTGGAGAGGAAGAGACAGCGTTGATTCTGGCGGGACTAGTCTCCCGGCAGTCCCTGACTGGAGTGCTCAAAGTGCAAAACTCTTGGTCCACTTTAACTAGGCTCCACCACCAACACACCACACCCAATAATTTTGTATAATTGATTAAAATTTGATTACAGAAGTGAGTTAATGTGTGTTTCCAGAGTATTGTATGGAATTACCCTTTTTAAATATTAATAAGAACACAATTCCAAATTTAAAGAGAAAGGCCAGACCTGCAGTAACTTTTTGCTGAATATGTTTTCCTAAATTCTAGAAATGTTTTTATAGAAAATGTTATCTTTATAGTGAACATTTTTAATGCTGAAGTCATTAATTTTTAGTAAATATGGTAAGTTTGAAGAAGCATTAATTTTCTACAGTTCAGTCACAGATAGTCGTGAGAGTAGCAAAATATCACTTTGCAAGATGGGGTGCTAGACTGTAGCAGGCTGTCGGGCGATGGACAGTCCAAGGGCTGAGAGAGCTGCGATAAAGCCGCTACGTGACCCAGACGATCCTGAACAGATTGGTTCCAGCCGCTGGAGTTGGGCCCGATAAAACACAATTCACACATATATCTCCACACACTCTCAGACCATATATATATATATATATATATACTCCACTATAAAAGAGGTAGTGACGAAGCGATCTGGAGTCTCAGTGAACTGGTCCACCAATCACAGAGTGGCCATGCCTTCGACAGACTTCCGCCCGCCATCCTCCTCTAAAGTTTGTTTACTCTAGCTCTAGGTGAAAAGTCCTTGTTCCCGAACAGGGATGGTGTTGCTAGCAATGAAATTTTGTTTTCTGTTCTTTGGTACACGTATCGCAAGAAATTAGATCATTGCCGGCATGATCTGTGGTATAGTTCTCTTTTTACGGCTGTTTAAAGAACGAGCTGATTGTTTATATCGATGAAATGGATAAACGTCATAAAAATTCTCTGTTTGGGAAGTTTTACTGCCAACAGGAAGGAAGATGGTTAAGGTATAGACTTTAATTAGACGGAAGGTGACGTCAACCTTCCTCTAAAGAACCATTTCAGTGCAATTGACATGATCGTCATGCCATCACTTGCATAGAGTGTGAATGTGCCAGTAAAATTCCAAATTTCTAAGAATCGATTGACCGAAAATGTTATTTAGTGAACAGATTTCTCATTTTTGGCAAAATATTTTGAAAATTATTTCCTTTATGTACACTCTACTCATTTCTAGGAAATTTATCTAAACTAGACTTTAAGGTAGAGCAAAAGTAAAGCACTCCAAAGGACACTGGAAAAATAGTGCGCCAAAAGAGGACTTGCAACCGATCGACTTCTCCAAGTATTCTAAATAACCGTCAGTAGATTCATTAGAAACCTAATATAGTGCTTTAGGCCAATTTCTTTATATTGTAACCTCAAAGAGCGTCAAGCCTAGTTTTGTTCACGGTTCCTTCAAGAATATCTATTTATTGTACTGAGGGTGTTGACAGCTTCCCTCAGCTATGAATCTATGAACATTTTTGTAATTAATTTATGATCAGTATTGATTGTGTGGCTTTCTGGAATAACATGACTCTAAACGGCCGTTTTGTAACAACATCCTAATGATTATGATTTAGTTAATATTCCAGTTTAGAAAAGAATAACTTTGAAAACTCCACTTAAGGAAAGTCATGAGGGGGGTTTCGCGGGCCTTTTTATTTAGTCTTTGTTTTGAGTGGGGGCCAGAACGAAGGAAAAAGACACAAAGAAGAAAACCCTAGTGACATTAGGGGAAAAGGAAAAGTTTTCCTTTTGTGTCGAAGTAAAGTGCAGGCGAGGAAAACTGTAAGAAGAAAAGTTTGCATTCAAGTTGTACGAGTATGTGTGCAGGGAGTGTAGATGTGACTCAGATTGGCTGCAGAGAGGCTCCATGCTAAGTATCCAGCCAGAATTGACTAGATAACTAGATAAGCTGCTTTACAGATACCCTGAGTTCATCTTCCAGTGGCAAGTTGCCCCATTCACCCGTTCATATGTATGAAAATAAAGCTCTCATGGAGGAGAAGTAGCCAGTGCGCAGGTACTGCAAAATCACCAACAACTTCATTGTTTCTTTAGTTTTGTATAAAGTTTGGCTGGCTAACTCAATTCTCTTACCAACTTCCTGTAAGCAAGAAGAAAAAAGTTCTTCGGATCCCAAGCTCAGAGGGAGAGGTTATATAAGGCAAGGTTAGAATTTCTTGTCAGAGACCCTTATCCGTCAACTTGTCCCTCATCAAAACAAGAAGTCTTCTTTTTCCTGTACTTAGACTTTCCTTCGATCCTGCCAGTTGTCACAATCTTTCTTACTCTTTTCCACATAATAATGGTAGTGGAGAGGGGAGAATGAAAGTTATCTTGATCACGCAAGAACAATCCAATGGCTGGGCCAAACAAATTTTCACAATCTAGTTGAGCCGCAATGAATTCCAGCAAGCAGTTCCGCTACTGCAAAATGCAATTCTGTCCGAAAAGCTCTACAGTTTCCCCATCCTCTCTGCATTCTGTAAACTTTAATATTAATTTTAAACATTGCACATTATTAAGTAAAAAAGTAAAGTAATTGCCTATTTTTTCAGGCGGGGCTTAACGTATAACTACCAATTAGGTGTCGTGGATGGAGGCGACTAGCAAACATACTTTACTGTAAAGTTCTTTTATTACCCATTAAATAAAATCCAAGGCCTAGAGCAGTGGTTCATAACCTTTTCATAGACCCGGAACACAATTATACGTATATATTTTTCTCGCGGAACACTAACATTAAATAGCTTGAAATTCGTTATTTAGCAAGAACTTAAAATTAAATTCAAATTAAAAAAAAACGAACAATTTTTTGTTTTCGTATCTTTCCTGTTTCTAAATTTCAATATATTTAAAATTGAAATTTCGCGGAACACTTGGACCATATTCGCGGAACACCAGTTAAGAACCACTACTTTATATCATCTACATTTATAGAACTGTGCACAAAATAACTATATATATAATTGAGAAAAACAAAGTGTATAAGAGAACAAAATTCCATACCAATACGTGGTTCACAGTGGAAGTTATAGAACGGCCATAATTTTACAGAATATCATGACCCAAAAAACTTTCAACCCTTTATATCTTCTACATTTATAGATCTGTGCACAAAATAACTATAGTTTATAATTGAGAAAAACAAATTGTATAAGAGAACAAAATTCCATACCAATACGTGGTTCACAGTGGGAGATATATACGGCCATAATTTTACAGAATTTCATGACCCAAAAAATTTTCAACCTTTTATATCTTCTACCTTTTTAGATCTGTGCACAAAATAACTATAGTTTATAATTGAGAAAGACAAAGTGTATTAGAGAACAAAATTCCATACCAATATGTGGTTCACAGTAGGAGATATAAAACGGCCATAATTTTACAGAATTTCATGACCCAAAAAATTTTCAACCCTTTATATCTACTATCTTTTTAGATCTGAGCACAAAAAAAAACTATAGTTTATAATTGAGAAAAACAAAGTGTATTAGAGAACAAAATTCCATACCAATATGTGGTTCACAGTGGAAGTTATAGAACGGCCATAATTTTACAGAATTTCATGACCCAAAAAATTTTCAACCGTTTATATCTTCTACAATTACAGATCTGTGCACAAAATAACTATAGTTTATAATTGAGAAAAACAAAGTGTACAAGAGAACCAAATTTCATACGAATACGTGGTTCACGGTGGGAGATATAGAAAGGCCATAATTTTACAGAATTTCATGACCCAAAAAATTTTCAATCCTTTATATCTTCAACCTTTTTAGATCTGTGCAGAAAATAACTATAGTTTATAATTGAGAAAAACAATGTGTATAAGAGAAAAAATTCTGTTACAATACGCGGTTCACAGTGGGAGATATAGAACGGCCATAATCTTACAGAATTTCATGACCCAAAAAATTTTCAACCCTTTATATCTTCTACAATTACAGATCTGTGCACAAAATAACTATAGTTTATAATTGAGAAAAACAAAGTGTATTAGAGAACAAAATTCCATACCAATATGTGGTTCACAGTGGAAGTTATAGAACGGCCATAATTTTACAGAGTTTCATGACTCAAAAAATTTTTAACCCTTTATATCTTCTACAATTACAGATCTGTGCACAAAATAACTATAGTTTATAATTGAGAAAAGCAAAGTGTATTAGAGAACAAAATTCCATACCAATATGTGGTTCACAGTGGAAGTTATAGAACGGCCATAATTTTACACAATTTCATGACCCAAAAAATTTTCAACCCATTATATCTTCTACAATTACAGATCTGTGCACAAAATAACTATAGTTTATAATTGAGAAAAACAAAGTGTACAAGAGAACCAAATTTCATACGAATACGTGGTTCACAGTGGGAGATATATACGGCCATAATTTTACAGAATTTCATGACCCAAAAAATTTTTAACCTTTTATATCTTCTACCTTTTTAGATCTGTGCACAAAATAACTATAGTTTATAATTGAGAAAGACAAAGTGTATTAGAGAACAAAATTCCATACCAATATGTGGTTCACAGTAGGAGATATAAAACGGCCATAATTTTACAGAATTTCATGACCCAAAAAATTTTCAACCCTTTATATCTACTATCTTTTTAGATCTGAGCACAAAAAAAAACTATAGTTTATAATTGAGAAAAACAAAGTGTATTAGAGAACAAAATTCCATACCAATATGTGGTTCACAGTGGAAGTTATAGAACGGCCATAATTTTACAGAATTTCATGACCCAAAAAATTTTCAACCGTTTATATCTTCTACAATTACAGATCTGTGCACAAAATAACTATAGTTTATAATTGAGAAAAACAAAGTGTACAAGAGAACCAAATTTCATACGAATACGTGGTTCACGGTGGGAGATATAGAAAGGCCATAATTTTACAGAATTACATGACCCAAAAAATTTTCAATCCTTTATATCTTCAACCTTTTTAGATCTGTGCAGAAAATAATTATAGTTTATAATTGAGAAAAACAATGTGTATAAGAGAAAAAATTCTGTTACAATACGCGGTTCACAGTGGGAGATATAGAACGGCCATAATCTTACAGAATTTCATGACCCAAAAAATTTTCAACCCTTTATATCTTCTACAATTACAGATCTGTGCACAAAATAACTATAGTTTATAATTGAGAAAAACAAAGTGTATTAGAGAACAAAATTCCATACCAATATGTGGTTAACAGTGGAAGTTATAGAACGGCCATAATTTTACAGAATTTCATGACCCAAAAAATTTTTAACCCTTTATATCTTCTACAATTACAGATCTGTGCACAAAATAACTATAGTTTATAATTGAGAAAAGCAAAGTGTATTAGAGAACAAAATTCCATACCAATATGTGGTTCACAGTGGAAGTTATAGAACGGCCATAATTTTACACAATTTCATGACCCAAAAAATTTTCAACCCATTATATCTTCTACAATTACAGATCTGTGCACAAAATAACTATAGTTTATAATTGAGAAAAACAAAGTGTACAAGAGAACCAAATTTCATACGAATACGTCGTTCACGGTGGGAGATATAGAAAGACCATAATTTTACAGAATTGCATGACCCAAAAAATTTTTAACCCTTTATAACTTCTACAATTTCTGATCTGTGCACAAAATAACTATAGTTTATAATTGAGAAAAACAAAGTGTACAAGAGAACCAAATTTCATACGAATACGTGGTTCACGGTGGGAGATATAGAAAGGCCATAATTTTACAGCATTTCATGACCCAAAAAATTTTCAATCCTTTATATCTTCAACCTTTTTAGATCTGTGCAGAAAATAACTATAGTTTATAATTGAGAAAAACAAAGTGTATTAGAAAACAAAATTCCATACCAATACGTGGTTCACGGTGGAAGTTATAGAACGGCCATAATTTTACAGAATTTCATGAACCAAAAAATTTTCAATCCTTTATATCTTCTAACTTTTTAGATCTGTGCACAAAATAACTATAGTTTATAATTGAGAAAAACAAAGTGTATTAGAGAAAAAAATTCCAGACAAATACGTGGTTCACAGTGGAAGATATAGAACGGCCATAATTTTACAGAATTTCATGACCCAAAAAAATTTTTTACCCTTTATATCTTCTACATTTACAGATCTTTGCACAAAATAACTATAGTTTATAATTGAGAAAAACAAAGTGTACAAGAGAACCAAATTTCATACGAATACGTGGTTCTCGGTGGGAGATATAGAAAGGCCATAATTTTACAGAATTGCATGACCCAAAAAATTTTCAACCCTTTATATCTTCTACAATTACTGATCTGTGCACAAAATAACTATAGTTTATAATTGAGAAAAACAAAGTGTATTAGAGAACAAAATTCCATACCAATATGTGGTTCACAGTGGAAGTTATAGAACGGCCATAATTTTACAGAATTTCATGACCCAAAAAATTTTCAACCGTTTATATCTTCTACAATTACAGATCTGTGCACAAAATAACTATAGTTTATAATTGAGAAAAACAAAGTGTATTAGAGAACAAAATTCCATACCAATATGTGGTTCACAGTGGAAGTTATAGAACGGCCATAATTTTACAGAATTTCATGACCCAAAAAATTTTCAACCGTTTATATCATCTACAGTTACAGATCTGTGCACTAAATAACTATAGTTTATAATTGAGAAAAACAAAGTGTATTAGAGAACAAAATTCCATACCAATATGTGGTTCACAGTGGAAGTTATAGAACGGCCATAATTTTACAGAATTTCATGACCCAAAAAATTTTCAACCCTTTATATCTTCTACAATTAAATATCTGTGCAAAAAAAAACTATAGTTTATAATTGAGAAAAACAAAGTGTATTAGAAAACAAAATTCCATACCAATATGTGGTTCACAGTGGAAGATATAGAACGGCCATAATTTTACAGAATTTCATGACCCAAAAAATTTTCAACCCTTTATATCTTCTACAATTACAGATCTGTGCACAAAATTACTATAGTTTATAATTGAGAAAAACAAAGTCTACAAGAGAACCAAATTTCATACGAATACGTGGTTCTCGGTGGGAGATATAGAAAGGCCATAATTTTACATAATTGCATGACCCAAAAAATTTTCAACCCTTTATATCTCCTACATTTACTGATCTGTGCACAAAATAACTATAGTTTATAATTGAGAAAAACAAAGTGTATTAGAGAAGAAAATTCCATACCAATATGTGGTTCACAGTGGAAGTTATAGAACGGCCATAATTTTACAGAATTTCATGACCCAAAAAAGTTTCAACCGTTTATATCTTCTACAATTACAGATCTGTGCACAAAATAACTATAGTTTATAATTGAGAAAAACAAAGTGTATTAAAGAACAAAATTCCATACCAATATGTGGTTCACAGTGGAAGTTATAGAACGGCCATAATTTTACAGAATTTCATGACCCAAAAAATTTTCAACCGTTTATATCTTCTACAGTTACAGATCTGTGCACTAAATAACTATAGTTTATAATTGAGAAAAACAAAGTGTACAAGAGAACCAAATTCCATACCAATACGTGGTTCACGGTAGGAGATATAGAAAGGCCATAATTTTTCAGAATTTCATGACCCAAAAAATTTTCAACCCTTTATATCTTCTACAATTACAGATCTGTGCACAAAATAACTATAGTTTATAATTGAGAAAAACAAAGTTTATTAGAAAACAAAATTCCATACCAATACGTAGTTCACAGTGGAAGTTATAGAACGGCCATAATTTTACAGAATTTCATGACCCAAAAAATTTTCAACCCTTTATATCTTCTACAATTACAGATCTGTGCACAAAATAACTATAGTTTATAATTGAGAAAAACAAAGTTTATTAGAAAACAAAATTCCATACCAATACGTAGTTCACAGTGGAAGTTATAGAACGGCCATAATTTTACAGAATTTCATGACCCAAAAAATTTTCAACCCTTTATATCTTCTACAATTAAATATCTGTGCAAAAAAAAACTATAGTTTATAATTGAGAAAAACAAAGTGTATTAGAAAACAAAATTCCATACCAATATGTGGTTCACAGTGGAAGATATAGAACGGCCATAATTTTACAGAATTTCATGACCCAAAAAATTTTCAACCCTTTATATCTTCTACAATTACAGATCTGTGCACAAAATTACTATAGTTTATAATTGAGAAAAACAAAGTCTACAAGAGAACCAAATTTCATACGAATACGTGGTTCTCGGTGGAAGATATAGAAAGGCCATAATTTTACATAATTGCATGACCCAAAAAATTTTCAACCCTTTATATCTCCTACATTTACTGATCTGTGCACAAAATAACTATAGTTTATAATTGAGAAAAACAAAGTGTACAAGAGAACCAAATTTCATACGAATACGTGGTTCACGGTGGGAGATATAGAAAGGCCATAATTTTACAGCATTTCATGACCCAAAAAATTTTCAATCCTTTATATCTTCAACCTTTTTAGATCTGTGCAGAAAATAACTATAGTTTATAATTGAGAAAAACAAAGTGTATTAGAAAACAAAATTCCATACCAATACGTGGTTCACGGTGGAAGTTATAGAACGGCCATAATTTTACAGAATTTCATGACCCAAAAAATTTTCAATCCTTTATATCTTCTAACTTTTTAGATCTGTGCACAAAATAACTATAGTTTATAATTGAGAAAAACAAAGTGTATTAGAGAAAAAAATTCCAGACAAATACGTGGTTCACAGTGGAAGACATAGAACGGCCATAATTTTACAGAATTTCATGACCCAAAAAAATTTTTTACCCTTTATATCTTCTACATTTACAGATCTTTGCACAAAATAACTATAGTTTATAATTGAGAAAAACAAAGTGTACAAGAGAACCAAATTTCATACGAATACGTGGTTCTCGGTGGGAGATATAGAAAGGCCATAATTTTACAGAATTGCATGACCCAAAAAATTTTCAACCCTTTATATCTTCTACAATTACTGATCTGTGCACAAAATAACTATAGTTTATAATTGAGAAAAACAAAGTGTATTAGAGAACAAAATTCCATACCAATATGTGGTTCACCGTGGAAGTTATAGAACGGCCATAATTTTACAGAATTTCATGACCCAAAAAATTTTCAACCGTTTATATCTTCTACAATTACAGATCTGTGCACAAAATAACTATAGTTTATAATTGAGAAAAACAACGTGCATTAAAGAACAAAATTCCATACCAATATGTGGTTCACAGTGGAAGTTATAGAACGGCCATAATTTTACAGAATTTCATGACCCAAAAAATTTTCAACCGTTTATATCTTCTACAGTTACAGATCTGTGCACTAAATAACTATAGTTTATAATTGAGAAAAACAAAGTGTACAAGAGAACCAAATTTCATACGAATACGTGGTTCACGGTGGGAGATATAGAAAGGCCATAATTTTACAAAATTTCATGACCCAAAAAATTTTCAACCCTTTATATCTTCTACAATTAAATATCTGTGCAAAAAAAAACTATAGTTTATAATTGAGAAAAACAAAGTGTATTAGAAAACAAAATTCCATACCAATATGTGGTTCACAGTGGAAGATATAGAACGGCCATAATTTTACAGAATTTCATGACCCAAAAAATTTTCAACCCTTTATATCTTCTACAATTACAGATCTGTGCACAAAATTACTATAGTTTATAATTGAGAAAAACAAAAACTACAAGAGAACCAAATTTCATACGAATACGTGGTTCTCGGTGGGAGATATAGAAAGGCCATAATTTTACATAATTGCATGACCCAAAAAATTTTCAACCCTTTATATCTCCTACATTTACTGATCTGTGCACAAAATAACTATAGTTTATAATTGAGAAAAACAAAGTGTACAAGAGAACCAAATTTCATACGAATACGTGGTTCACGGTGGGAGATATAGAAAGGCCATAATTTTACCGCATTTCATGACCCAAAAAATTTTCAATCCTTTATATCTTCAACCTTTTTAGATCTGTGCAGAAAATAACTATAGTTTATAATTGAGAAAAACAAAGTGTATTAGAAAACAAAATTCCATACCAATACGTGGTTCACGGTGGAAGTTATAGAACGGCCATAATTTTACAGAATTTCATGACCCAAAAAATTTTCAATCCTTTATATCTTCTAACTTTTTAGATCTGTGCACAAAATAACTATAGTTTATAATTGAGAAAAACAAAGTGTATTAGAGAAAAAAATTCCAGACAAATACGTGGTTCACAGTGGAAGATATAGAACGGCCATAATTTTACAGAATTTCATGACCCAAAAAAATTTTTTACCCTTTATATCTTCTACATTTACAGATCTTTGCACAAAATAACTATAGTTTATAATTGAGAAAAACAAAGTGTACAAGAGAACCAAATTTCATACGAATACGTGGTTCTCGGTGGGAGATATAGAAAGGCCATAATTTTACAGAATTGCATGACCCAAAAAATTTTCAACCCTTTATATCTTCTACAATTACTGATCTGTGCACAAAATAACTATAGTTTATAATTGAGAAAAACAAAGTGTATTAGAGAACAAAATTCCATACCAATATGTGGTTCACAGTGGAAGTTATAGAACGGCCATAATTTTACAGAATTTCATGACCCAAAAAATTTTCAACCGTTTATATCTTCTACAATTACAGATCTGTGCACAAAATAACTATAGTTTATAATTGAGAAAAACAAAGTGTATTAAAGAACAAAATTCCATACCAATATGTGGTTCACAGTGGAAGTTATAGAACGGCCATAATTTTACAGAATTTCATGACCCAAAAAATTTTCAACCCTTTATATCTTCTACAATTAAATATCTGTGCAAAAAAAAAACTATAGTTTATAATTGAGAAAAACAAAGTGTATTAGAAAACAAAATTCCATACCAATATGTGGTTCACAGTGGAAGATATAGAACGGCCATAATTTTACAGAATTTCATGACCCAAAAAATTTTCAACCCTTTATAACTTCTACAATTACAGATCTGTGCACAAAATTACTATAGTTTATAATTGAGAAAAACAAAGTCTACAAGAGAACCAAATTTCATACGAATACGTGGTTCTCGGTGGGAGATATAGAAAGGCCATAATTTTACATAATTGCATTACCCAAAAAATTTTCAACCCTTTATATCTCCTACATTTACTGATCTGGTCACAAAATAACTATAGTTTATAATTGAGAAAACCAAAGTGTATTTGAGAACAAAATTCCATACCAATATGTGGTTCACAGTGGATGTTATAGAACGGCCATAATTTTACAGTATTTCATGACCCAAAAAATTTACAACCGTTTATATCTTCTACAATTACAGATCTGTGCACAAAATAACTATAGTTTATAATTGAAAAAAACAAAGTGTATTAGAGAACAAAATTCCATACCAATATATGGTTCACAGTGGAAGTTATAGAACGGCCATAATTTTACAGAATTTCATGACCCAAAAAATTTTCAACCGTTTATATCTTCAACAATTACAGATCTGTGCACAAAATAACTATAGTTTATAATTGAGAAAAACAAAGTGTACAAGAGAACCAAATTTCATACGAATACGTGGTTCACGGTGGGAGATATAGAAAGGCCATAATTTTACAGAATTTCATGACCCAAAAAATTTTCAACCCTTTATGTCTTCTACAATTACAGATCTGTGCACAAAATAACTATAGTTTATAATTGAGAAAAACAAAGTTTATTAGAAAACAAAATTCCATACCAATACGTGGTTCACGGTGGAAGTTACAGAACGGCCATAATTTTACAGAATTTCATGACCCAAAAAATTTTCAACCCTTTATATCTTCTACAATTACAGATCTGTGCACAAAATAACTATAGTTTATAATTGAGAAAAACAAAGTGTACAAGAGAACCAAATTTCATACGAATACGTGGTTCACGTTGGGAGATATAGAAAGGCCATAATTTTACAGAATTTCATGACCCAAAAAATTTTCAACCCCTTATATCTTCTACAATTACAGATCTGTGAACAAAATAACTATAGTTTATAATTGAAAAAAACAAAGTTTATTAGAAAACAAAATTCCATACCAATACGTGGTTCACGGTGGAAGTTATAGAACGGCCATAATTTTACAGAATTTCATGACCCAAAAAACTTTCAACCCTTTATATCTTCTACAATTACAGATCTGTGCACAAAATAACTATAGTTTATAATTGAGAAAAACAAAGTGTACAAGAGAACCAAATTTCATACGAATACGTGGTTTACGGTGGGAGATATAGAAAGGCCATAATTTTACAGAATTGCATGACCCAAAAAATTTCAACCCTTTATATCTTCTACAATTTCTGATCTGTGCACAAAATAACTATAATTTATAATTGAGACAAACAAAGTGTATTAGAGAAGAAAATTCCATACCGATATGTGGTTCACAGTGGAAGTTATAGAACGGCCATAATTTTACAGAATTTCATGACCCAAAAAATTTTCAATCCTTTATATCTTCTAACTTTTTAGATCTGTGCACAAAATAACTATAGTATATAATTGAGAAAAACAAAGTGTATTAGAGAAAAAAATTCCAGACAAATACGTGGTTCACAGTGGAAGACATAGAACGGCCATAATTTTACAGAATTTCATGACCCAAAAAAATTTTTTACCCTTTATATCTTCTACATTTACAGATCTTTGCACAAAATAACTATAGTTTATAATTGAGAAAAACAAAGTGTACAAGAGAACCAAATTTCATACGAATACGTGGTTCTCGGTGGGAGATATAGAAAGGCCATAATTTTACAGAATTGCATGACCCAAAAAATTTTCAACCCTTTATATCTTCTACAATTACTGATCTGTGCACAAAATAACTATAGTTTATAATTGAGAAAAACAAAGTGTATTAGAGAACAAAATTCCATACCAATATGTGGTTCACCGTGGAAGTTATAGAACGGCCATAATTTTACAGAATTTCATGACCCAAAAAATTTTCAACCGTTTATATCTTCTACAATTACAGATCTGTGCACAAAATAACTATAGTTTATAATTGAGAAAAACAAAGTGCATTAAAGAACAAAATTCCATACCAATATGTGGTTCACAGTGGAAGTTATAGAACGGCCATAATTTTACAGAATTTCATGACCCAAAAAATTTTCAACCGTTTATATCTTCTACAGTTACAGATCTGTGCACTAAATAACTATAGTTTATAATTGAGAAAAACAAAGTGTACAAGAGAACCAAATTTCATACGAATACGTGGTTCACGGTGGGAGATATAGAAAGGCCATAATTTTACAAAATTTCATGACCCAAAAAATTTTCAACCCTTTATATCTTCTACAATTAAATATCTGTGCAAAAAAAAACTATAGTTTATAATTGAGAAAAACAAAGTGTATTAGAAAACAAAATTCCATACCAATATGTGGTTCACAGTGGAAGATATAGAACGGCCATAATTTTACAGAATTTCATGACCCAAAAAATTTTCAACCCTTTATATCTTCTACAATTACAGATCTGTGCACAAAATTACTATAGTTTATAATTGAGAAAAACAAAAACTACAAGAGAACCAAATTTCATACGAATACGTGGTTCTCGGTGGGAGATATAGAAAGGCCATAATTTTACATAATTGCATGACCCAAAAAATTTTCAACCCTTTATATCTCCTACATTTACTGATCTGTGCACAAAATAACTATAGTTTATAATTGAGAAAAACAAAGTGTACAAGAGAACCAAATTTCATACGAATACGTGGTTCACGGTGGGAGATATAGAAAGGCCATAATTTTACCGCATTTCATGACCCAAAAAATTTTCAATCCTTTATATCTTCAACCTTTTTAGATCTGTGCAGAAAATAACTATAGTTTATAATTGAGAAAAACAAAGTGTATTAGAAAACAAAATTCCATACCAATACGTGGTTCACGGTGGAAGTTATAGAACGGCCATAATTTTACAGAATTTCATGACCCAAAAAATTTTCAATCCTTTATATCTTCTAACTTTTTAGATCTGTGCACAAAATAACTATAGTTTATAATTGAGAAAAACAAAGTGTATTAGAGAAAAAAATTCCAGACAAATACGTGGTTCACAGTGGAAGATATAGAACGGCCATAATTTTACAGAATTTCATGACCCAAAAAAATTTTTTACCCTTTATATCTTCTACATTTACAGATCTTTGCACAAAATAACTATAGTTTATAATTGAGAAAAACAAAGTGTACAAGAGAACCAAATTTCATACGAATACGTGGTTCTCGGTGGGAGATATAGAAAGGCCATAATTTTACAGAATTGCATGACCCAAAAAATTTTCAACCCTTTATATCTTCTACAATTACTGATCTGTGCACAAAATAACTATAGTTTATAATTGAGAAAAACAAAGTGTATTAGAGAACAAAATTCCATACCAATATGTGGTTCACAGTGGAAGTTATAGAACGGCCATAATTTTACAGAATTTCATGACCCAAAAAATTTTCAACCGTTTATATCTTCTACAATTACAGATCTGTGCACAAAATAACTATAGTTTATAATTGAGAAAAACAAAGTGTATTAAAGAACAAAATTCCATACCAATATGTGGTTCACAGTGGAAGTTATAGAACGGCCATAATTTTACAGAATTTCATGACCCAAAAAATTTTCAACCCTTTATATCTTCTACAATTAAATATCTGTGCAAAAAAAAACTATAGTTTATAATTGAGAAAAACAAAGTGTATTAGAAAACAAAATTCCATACCAATATGTGGTTCACAGTGGAAGATATAGAACGGCCATAATTTTACAGAATTTCATGACCCAAAAAATTTTCAACCCTTTATAACTTCTACAATTACAGATCTGTGCACAAAATTACTATAGTTTATAATTGAGAAAAACAAAGTCTACAAGAGAACCAAATTTCATACGAATACGTGGTTCTCGGTGGGAGATATAGAAAGGCCATAATTTTACATAATTGCATTACCCAAAAAATTTTCAACCCTTTATATCTCCTACATTTACTGATCTGGTCACAAAATAACTATAGTTTATAATTGAGAAAACCAAAGTGTATTTGAGAACAAAATTCCATACCAATATGTGGTTCACAGTGGATGTTATAGAACGGCCATAATTTTACAGTATTTCATGACCCAAAAAATTTACAACCGTTTATATCTTCTACAATTACAGATCTGTGCACAAAATAACTATAGTTTATAATTGAAAAAAACAAAGTGTATTAGAGAACAAAATTCCATACCAATATATGGTTCACAGTGGAAGTTATAGAACGGCCATAATTTTACAGAATTTCATGACCCAAAAAATTTTCAACCGTTTATATCTTCAACAATTACAGATCTGTGCACTAAATAACTATAGTTTATAATTGAGAAAAACAAAGTGTACAAGAGAACCAAATTTCATACGAATACGTGGTTCACGGTGGGAGATATAGAAAGGCCATAATTTTACAGAATTTCATGACCCAAAAAATTTTCAACCCTTTATGTCTTCTACAATTACAGATCTGTGCACAAAATAACTATAGTTTATAATTGAGAAAAACAAAGTTTATTAGAAAACAAAATTCCATACCAATACGTGGTTCACGGTGGAAGTTACAGAACGGCCATAATTTTACAGAATTTCATGACCCAAAAAATTTTCAACCCTTTATATCTTCTACAATTACAGATCTGTGCACAAAATAACTATAGTTTATAATTGAGAAAAACAAAGTGTACAAGAGAACCAAATTTCATACGAATACGTGGTTCACGTTGGGAGATATAGAAAGGCCATAATTTTACAGAATTTCATGACCCAAAAAATTTTCAACCCCTTATATCTTCTACAATTACAGATCTGTGAACAAAATAACTATAGTTTATAATTGAAAAAAACAAAGTTTATTAGAAAACAAAATTCCATACCAATACGTGGTTCACGGTGGAAGTTATAGAACGGCCATAATTTTACAGAATTTCATGACCCAAAAAACTTTCAACCCTTTATATCTTCTACAATTACAGATCTGTGCACAAAATAACTATAGTTTATAATTGAGAAAAACAAAGTGTACAAGAGAACCAAATTTCATACGAATACGTGGTTTACGGTGGGAGATATAGAAAGGCCATAATTTTACAGAATTGCATGACCCAAAAAATTTCAACCCTTTATATCTTCTACAATTTCTGATCTGTGCACAAAATAACTATAATTTATAATTGAGACAAACAAAGTGTATTAGAGAAGAAAATTCCATACCGATATGTGGTTCACAGTGGAAGTTATAGAACGGCCATAATTTTACAGAATTTCATGACCCAAAAAATTTTCAACCCTTTATATCTTCTACAATTACAGATCTGTGCACAAAATAACTATAGTTTATAATTGAGAAAAACAATGTGTATAAGAGAACAAAGTTCTGTACCAATACGTGGCTCACAGTGGGAGATATAGAACGGACATAATTTTACAGAATTTCATGACCCAAAAAAATTTCAACCCTTTATATCATATACAATTACAGATCTGTGCAAAAAATAACTATAGTTTATAATTGAGAAAAACGAAGTGTATTAGAAAACAAAATTCCATACCAATACGTGGTTCACGGTGGAAGTTATAGAACGGCCATAATTTTACAGAATTTCATGACCCAAAAAATTTTCAATCCTAAATATCTTCTACCTTTTTAGATCTGTGCACAAAATAACTATAGTTTATAATTGAGAATAACAAAGTGTATTAGAGAAAAAAATTCCAGACAAATATATGGTTCACAGTGGAAGATATAGAACGGCCATAATTTTACAGAATTTCATGACCCAAAAAATTTTCAACCCTTTATATCTTCTACATTTACAGATCTGTGCACAAAATAACTATAGTTTATAATTTTGAAAAACAAAGTGTACAAGAGAACCAAATTTCATACGAATACGTGGTTCACGGTGGGAGATATAGAAAGGCCATAATTTTACAGAATTGCATGACCCAAAAAATTTTAACCCTTTATATCTTCTACAATTACAGATCTGTGCAAAAAATTACTATAGTTTATAATTGAGAAAAACAATGTGTATAAGAGAACAAAGTTCTGTACCAATACGTGGCTCACAGTGGGAGATATAGAACGGACATAATTTTACAGAATTTCATGACCCAAAAAAATTTCAACCCTTTATATCATCTACAATTACAGATCTGTGCAAAAAATAACTATAGTTTATAATTGAGAAAAACAAAGTGTATTAGAAAACAAAATTCCATACCAATACGTGGTTCACGGTGGAAGTGATAGAACGGCCATAATTTTACAGAATTTCATGACCCAAAAAATTTTCAATCCTTTATATTTTCTACCTTTTTAGATCTGTGCACAAAATAACTATAGTTTATAATTGAGAATAACAAAGTGTATTAGAGAACAAAGTTCTGTACCAATACGTGGCTCACAGTGGGAGATATAGAACGGACATAATTTTACAGAATTTCATGACCCAAAAAAATTTCAACCCTTTATATCATCTACAATTACAGATCTGGGCAAAAAATAACTATAGTTTATAATTGAGAAAAACAAAGTGTATTAGAAAACAAAATTCCATACCAATACGTGGTTCACGGTGGAAGTGATAGAACGGCCATAATTTTACAGAATTTCATGACCCAAAAAATTTTCAATCCTTTATATCTTCTACCTTTTTAGATCTGTGCAGAAAATAACTATAGTTTATAATTGAGAAAAACAATGTGTATAAGAGAACAAAGTTCTATACCAATACGTGGCTCACAGTGGGAGATATAGAACGGACATAATTTTACAGAATTTCATAACCCAAAAAAATTTCAACCCTTTATATCATATACAATTACAGATCTGTGCAAAAAATAACTATAGTTTATAATTGAGAAAAACGAAGTGTATTAGAAAACAAAATTCCATACCAATACGTGGTTCACGGTGGAAGTTATAGAACGGCCATAATTTTACAGAATTTCATGACCCAAAAAATTTTCAATCCTTTATATCTTCTACGTTTTAAGATCTGTGCACAAAATAACTATAGTTTATAATTGAGAATAACAAAGTGTATTAGAGAAAAAAATTCCAGACAAATATATGGTTCACAGTGGAAGATATAGAACGGCCATAATTTTACAGAATTTCATGACCCAAAAAATTTTCAACCCTTTATATCTTCTACATTTACAGATCTGTGCACAAAATAACTATAGTTTATAATTTTGAAAAACAAAGTGTACAAGAGAACCAAATTTCATACGAATACGTGGTTCACGGTGGGAGATATAGAAAGGCCATAATTTTACAGAATTGCATGACCCAAAAAATTTTAACCCTTTATATCTTCTACAATTACAGATCTGTGCAAAAAATTACTATAGTTTATAATTGAGAAAAACAATGTGTATAAGAGAACAAAGTTCTGTACCAATACGTGGCTCACAGTGGGAGATATAGAACGGACATAATTTTACAGAATTTCATGACCCAAAAAAATTTCAACCCTTTATATCATCTACAATTACAGATCTGTGCAAAAAATAACTATAGTTTATAATTGAGAAAAACAAAGTGTATTAGAAAACAAAATTCCATACCAATACGTGGTTCACGGTGGAAGTGATAGAACGGCCATAATTTTACAGAATTTCATGACCCAAAAAATTTTCAATCCTTTATATCTTCTACCTTTTTAGATCTGTGCACAAAATAACTATAGTTTATAATTGAGAATAACAAAGTGTATTAGAGAAAAAAATTCCAGACAAATATGTGGTTCACAGTGGAAGATATAGAACGGCCATAATTTTACAGAATTTCATGACCCAAAAAATTTTCAACCCTTTATATCTTCTACAATTACAGATCTGTGCACAAAATAACTATAGTTTATAATTGGGAAAAACAAAGTGTACAAGAGATCCAAATTTCATACGAATACGTGGTTCACGGTGGGAGATATAATAATAATAATAATAATTAAGTGTTTTATTTTTAATTACTATATACATAATCTTATAAACAACAAAACATATTTACACAAAAGCATGGACAACAGTCCATCTGCTTGACCAAATTCTATTTAAAAATTTACAATATAAAAATAGCAGCCAGAACTTATCGCACAATTTACATTACATTCTAATATACACTAAGTGTTATATTCCTGTATGAGGAAACTTCTGTACTTCCATGCTCTCATGTGATAATTATATAGTTTATCCCAGTCGCTTCCATTTAAATATTCTATACACTCTAATTCAGATAGTGCTTTCTTTCCTAACCATCTTACTCTGAATTCAGATAGTACAGGACAGACGCTTACATAATGAAAGGTATCCTCAACCGCAAACTGGTTACACATGGAACATAAATGTACAGCTTCATCTCTGGCAACATTAAAATTCAGATTCAGCAATTGTCCTCTTAATTTGAAAATAACTTTAATAAAATTTATTTTAAATTTATCAGAAAAGTAATTGTTCTGCTCTAAGTTAATATTAAGTTTTTTATACAATGCATGATAAGTAGAGTTTTGGGCCTTCGAAATTAAATCATTTCTAAACTTAGTTTTAATATTTTCAAATAACCCATCAAAACTATGTTTGTTTCCACTAATCAAGTAGTCACTGTTTTCCCAGTCATATTTCTGGCAAGTAATCTTAAACTCTTTATGCCAAAAACAGTTTTTCATAATAATTTCCTCAGCCAGGATCTTTGGCAATCTGTTATTGGGGAGTAACAGGACTTTTTGAATATAACTGAGGTGCAACTGTAATGTGTATAGGAAGAGGGGGCAGGCTCCTGTTTCTAAATAGACTATATAGTTTGGCGTACCTAGGGGCAGCGCTAACATCTTCTTTATGAAATAAGTGTACAACTTTTCAGCCTTCTCAAAACGCATGAAACCCCAAACCTGTGTAGCGTAACAAAGCACGGATCTACAAACGCTGTTAAACACTTCCAACTTAGAGGACAACGGAA
This sequence comes from Rhodnius prolixus, assembly GCF_049639745.1. Classification (NCBI taxonomy): domain Eukaryota; kingdom Metazoa; phylum Arthropoda; class Insecta; order Hemiptera; family Reduviidae; genus Rhodnius; species Rhodnius prolixus. The sequence continues at coordinate 701,073 of NW_027411598.1, forward strand.
TGATATTATTTTTAAAAAGCTTATCGTACGTGGAGTGTATTCCAAATTTTGCGGTACCAAGTCTTTCATCCAAATGCTTCACGAAGGACAGTCCCGGAGTTAAAATGACCCCTAAGTATTTATACCTGCTAACAACATCAATTCTATTGCCATCGTAAAACCAGCATTCATTTCGTGCCTTCCTGCCACCCTTTTTAAAAACTACAATTTGTGATTTTTTCAAATTTATTATTAAATTCCATAGTTTGCAATAATTGGCTAATCTGTTTATCATATGTTGCAAAATTGATGGATGATCGGCAATTATCACAATGTCGTCAGCGTACATCAAGCATCTGACATTCATTCCCGCTACCCTAATACCCCCTTCTAAGGCATCATGCATATCATTGATAAACATACAGAATAACAAAGGTGACAAGAGACATCCCTGTTTAAGCCCCATCTCATTTTGAAAGCTACTTGTTGTACCTCGCGGTGTCCATACACAGGATTCTGTTTTGTTATATAATGCCTTAACAACCTCAATAAATTTTGTAGATATCCCAAGGTTATGCAATTTATAATAGAGGGCATTCCTGTCTAGCGAGTCAAAGGCCGACTTCAAATCAATAAAGAAACAAAATAATTTACCCCCATCCATTGATGTTTCAATTTTAATAATATTAGCTAAATTGAAAATATTATCAACAGTGGAGTAGCCCTCTCTGAAGCCGGCTTGAAATTCGTTAAGTACACTATTGTTACTCACCCACCTACTCAATCTTGACAACAACAGACCTGTAAACAGTTTAGCAATAGAATCAGAGAAGGCTATTCCCCTGTAATTACCAACATCTCTCTTATCTCCCTTTTTAAATAGGGGAAAAATTATAGATTTGGCAAAACTGGCCGGAATTTCCACATACTCATAGACATAGTTGAAAACATTTAATAAATTATCCAAGAAGTTTCTAGGGCAATTTTTAAAAAACTCATAGGGAACACGATCTGGCCCTGGCGCTTTACCATTTTTTGCTTTTTGTAATACACATATTAATTCACTAAATGAAAACTTTTTATCAATTGATGGGACTGATATTAGGGGCGGCGCATAACTAATGCTTTCTCCTCCGAGTGGCGGATTCAATAACTCTTTAAAATGCCTAACCCATTCCTCACTTTCAATCTCTACTGTTCCCAGAAAATCAACTTTTTTCAATTGCCTAACTAAACTCCAAAAACTTTTTGAATCCCTTACATCGCAAAATTTTTTATTTATCTCTTCATAATATTCTCTTTTTTTGTTTTTACAAAGTTGTTTATATTTTTTATTAGTTATAACATACATACGTCTGATAAGGTCAATATTCGTGGTTCTAAACAAATTTAATAAAGCAAAAGATTTAACTCTTAGTTTTGAACATTGCACATCATGCCACCTTTGACGGACCTTTGCATTACTTGACGAGCAACGAATATTGTTCCTACAACTACCTAGACTGGACGAATCTTTTATTACTTGTACAAACATATCGATTACAGTTTGACTTTCAACAGGAATACTTTTAATGTTATTAACAGCAATTTCCAATTTATTTTTAAAATTTCTACTGTCGTCAGCAGTCCATTTCAGTTTCGGCAAAAGTGGCATAACTTTATTTTCATTTCTCGCAATATTCAAATTAAGAATCAAATTGGTGGGTAAATGGTCTGACCAATCCCGGGGAATAACTCTAAAATCCTTAATAACATTTATTAAATCAAATGACACACTACATATATCATTGACTGAGCATCCAGTGCCACCCACGAAAGTAAATTCCCCTTGCTCATCACCCGGCGTTCTGCCATTTAAAATAATTAAATTGTGATCTTCGCAACTTTCCAAAAATCTTCTCCCATTACCATTCACAATAACATCTTTAGATTCTCTTTTTAAATTAAATTTAAATTTACCTTCCATCGATTCCTCAGGTATCACCTGGGAATCCCCAATTCTGACATTGAGATCCCCGATAAGAATTAATTTAATTAAATTGCTGTTAATAACATCACATATATTTTCAAAATCGCCACACCAATTAGAACCTCTGATATAAGCTGGCAACACGTAAAATACTTGATTATTAACTAAACCTTTAATTAGTGTACAATTATCTATATTAACAAAATGAAACGAATAAGAGCCAAGGCTACTCAATTTAATCCCAAATAAACAACCTCCCATGGCTCTGCCAAATTTACTAGTTCTAACTGCCCCTACCCATTTCAAATTAAATCCTTCGAAAAATTTATGAAAATAAACAACATCCTTGTCTTCTACATGGGTTTCAAAAAGAAAAAACATATCAAAACTGTTAATGAAACTAAAAAAATCTAAATTTCCTATTTTGTTCTTTAATCCCGAAACATTATAACTTAAGATTGAACATAAATTTTCATTAATTATAACATTATCAAAAGAATTTGTACTTATGCAATTAAGTTTTTTGATTGAACAGCCATGGCCTGCTCTCTCCTCCCGAAACACTCATTGATCAGCGATAAGTCATCCTCCTTGCTCGCGGTAATGCCTTTTTCTTCATCCCAGTAAAATTTTTTCTTCTTATAAAGCAAGTAACCATCTCTAACTAGCACTTTTTCAACTTTGTCTACCGCCATTATTTTCTTCCTTATTTCCAACAGTTTCTTCTTCTTTTGCCTGTCTTGATAAGTAAGATCTCGGTTAATCCAGATACCAGAGCCTTTCAGCTTTTTAGCATTTATCAACATAGCCTGCACATCCGCCTGCCTAACTAGCTCAACTAATAATAATCGACCTTGTGCGACACTGTGGGCTCTGTCAATCATGGGTTCATGCATTCCTAAAGATTTTACACATAATTCTTTCACCTCTTGAGTATAATCATTATTTTCTTTTAGGTCTTGCAAACCGGCGATTACCAAACTTTTCGACTTCAGTTTTCTTAAAGCAAACTCTAAACTCTCCTTAACTTGCTTATTTTCTTTTTTTAAATCAACAATTTCTTCTTTTAAATTTTTATTTTCAGTTATAAGATTTTCTAACTTTTCATTTGTTTCTTTTAGGTCCGCTTTAGTTGCAACCTGAGAAAGCTTCAAATCCATTTCGTTCAGTTTTTTTTAATATTAAATTTTCTCCCATTTCGCACTTTTCTTTATTAACGTTGGCACTAATTTTCTTCATAAAAGGGCCGCTTTCTAACTGATCAGGTGAACTACGCGTTCTTTTTCTTTCAGATTTATCAATTTCCGGCGTACTATTCTTCTTGTAAATTACACTATTAGCTTCTTTTTTTAAACCATCACTCATAATATGGCATGAATATATATATATATATAAATTAATACGGCCGATACCTTAATCAACCGCGGCAGGGCCAGTGGGATTGGTGCGAGTGAGATAGAGCTATATCCCCCACCACAACTTGCAGATTACAACTATCCACTCCACTTGTTAACAAAACACTCAAGTATATTAAATTTTTGAACTCAAAAATATAAACAATCCCCTCTACTGATTAAGTTCTACTGCAAACTTTGTTTCAGATGACCTTGAAGTAACAAATAAACTGATTTTTCTCTAAATTTTCTCGACAAAAAAACTAAATTAAGTTCAGAATCAAATGTATCAAAATAAACACAAAAAAATGGTATAAAATTTAAATGAAAACTCACTTAATAACCGTTCAAACAGACAAAATAACTAGAGCACAGAAAAAACACGCGTACTGTTTGACTGCCAAACATAGACATAGAAACGGTGGGAGATATAGAAAGGCCATAATTTTACAGAATTGCATGACCCAAAAAATTTTAACCCTTTATATCTTCTACAATTACTGATCTGTGCACAAAATAACTATAGTTTATAATTGAGAAAAACAAAGTGTATTAGAGAACAAAATTCCAGACAAATATGTGGTTCACAGTGGGAGATATAGAACGGCCATAATTTTACAGAATTTCATGACCCAAAAAATTTTCAACCCGTTATATCTTCTACATTTACAGATCTGTGCTTAAAATAAGTATAGTATATAATTTTGAAAAACAAAGTGTACAAGAGAACCAAATTTCATACGGATACGTGGTTCACGGTGGGAGATATAGAAAGGCCATAATTTTACAGAATTTCATGACCAAAAAAATTTTCAATCCTTTATATCTTCTACAATTTCTGATCTGTGCACAAAATAACTATACTTTATAATTGAGAAAAACAAAGTGTATTAGAGAACAAAATTCCATACCTATATGTGGTTCACAGTGGAAGTTATAGAACGGCCATAATTTTACCGAATTTCATGACCCAAAAAATTTTTCAATCCTTTATATCTTCTACCTTTTTAGATCTGTGCACAAAATAACTATAGTTTATAATTGAGAAAAACAAAGTGTATTAGAAAAAAAAATTCCAGACAAATATGTGGTTCACAGTGGAAGATATAGAACGGCCATAATTTTACAGAATTTCATGACCCAAAAAATTTTCAACCCTTTATATCTTCTACAATTACAGATCTGTGCACAAAATAACTATAGTTTATAATTGAGAAAAACAAAGTGTATTAGAGAACAAAATTCCATACCAATATGTGGCTCACAGTGGAAGTTATAGAACGGCCATAATTTTACAGAATTTCATGACCCAAAAAATTTTCAACCCTTTATATCTTCTACAATTACAGATCTGTGCACAAAATAACTATAGTTTATAATTGAGAAAAACAAAGTGTACAAGAGAACCAAATTTCATACGAATACGTGGTTCACGGTGGGAGATATAGAAAGGCCATAATTTTACAGAATTTCATGACCCAAAAAATTTTCAACCCTTTATATCTTCTACCTTTTTAGATCTGTGCACAAAATAACTATAGTTTATAATTGAGAAAAACAAAGTGTATTAGAGAACAAAATTCCATACCAATATGTGGTTCACAGTGGAAGTTATAGAACGGCTATAATTTTACAGAATTTCATGACCCAAAAAATTTTCAATCCTTTATATCTTCTACCTTTTTAGATCTGTGCACAAAATAACTATAGTTTATAATTTAGAAAAACAAAGTGTATAAGAGAAAACAACTCCATATCAATATGTGGATCACAGTGGGAGATATAGAACGGCCATAATTTTACAGAATTTCATGACCCAAAAAATTTTCAATCCTATATATCTCCAACCTTTTTAGATCTGTGCAGTAAATATCTATAGTTTATAATTGAGAAAAACAATGTGTATAAGAGAACAAAATTCTATACCAATACGTGGCTCAAAGTGGGAGATATAGAACGGCCATAATTTGACAGAATTTCATGACCCAAAAAATTTCCAACCCTTTATATCTTCTACCTTTTTAGATCTGTGCACAAAATAACTGTAGTTTATAATTGAGAAGAACAAAGTGTATTAGAGAAAAAAATTCCAGACAAATATGTGGTTCACAGTGGGAGATATAGAACGGCCATAATTTTACAGAATTTCATGACCCAAAAAATTTTCAACCCTTTATATCTTCTACATTTACAGATCTGTGCGCAAAATAACTATAGTTTATAATTTTGAAAAACAAAGTGTACAAGAGAACCAAATTTCATACGAATACTTGGTTCACGTTGGGAGATATAGAAAGGCCATAATTTTACAAAATTTCATGACCCAAAAAATTTTCAATCCTTTATATCTTCTACCTTTTTAGATCTGTGCACAAAATAACTATAGTTTATGATTGAAAAAAACAAAGTGTTTAAGAGAACAAAATTCTACACCAATACGTGGTTCATATAGGGAGATATAGAACGGCCATAACTTTACAGAATTTCATGGCCCAAAAAATTTTCAACCCTTTATATCTTCTACAATTACAGATCTGTGCACAAAATAACTATAGTTTATAATTGAGAAAAACAAAGTGTATTAGAGAACAAAATTCCATACCAATATGTGGCTCACAGTGGAAGTTATAGAACGGCCATAATTTTACAGAATTTCATGACCCAAAAAATTTTCAACCCTTTATATCTTCTACATTTACAGATCTGTGCGCAAAATAACTATAGTTTATAATTTTGAAAAACAAAGTGTACAAGAGAACCAAATTTCATACGAATACGTGGTTCACGTTGGGAGATATAGAAAGGCCATAATTTTACAGAATTTCATGACCCAAAAAATTTTCAATCCTTTATATCTTCTACCTTTTTAGATCTGTGCACAAAATAACTATAGTTTATGATTGAAAAAAACAAAGTGTTTAAGAGAACAAAATTCTACACCAATACGTGGTTCATATAGGGAGATATAGAACGGCCATAACTTTACAGAATTTCATGACCCAAAAAATTTTCAACCCTTTATATCTTCTACATTTATAAATCTGTGCACAAAATAACTATAGTTTATAATTGAGAAAAACAAATTGTATAGGACAACAAAATTCCATACCAATACGTGGTTCACAGTGGGAGATATCTACGGCCATAATTTTACAGAATTTCATGACCCAAAAAATTTTCAAACCTTTATATCTTCTACCTTTTTAGATCTGTGCACAAAATAACTATAGTTTATAATTTAGAAAAACAAAGTGTATAAGAGAAAACAACTCCATATCAATATGTGGATCACAGTGGGAGATATAGAACGGCCATAATTTTACAGAATTTCATGACCCAAATAATTTTCAACCCTTTATATCTTCTACATTTACAGATCTGTGCGCAAAATAACTATAGTTTATAATTGAGAAAAACAAAGTTTATTAGAAAACAAAATTCCATACCAATATGGGTTTCACAGTGGAAGTTATAGAACGGCCATAATTTTACAGCATTTCATGACCCAAAAAATTTTCAACCCTTTATATCTTCTACAATTACAGATCTGTGCAGAAAATAACTATAGTTCATAATTGAGAAAAACAATGTGTATAAGGGAACAAAATTCTATACCAATACGTGGCTCACAGTGGGAGATATAGAACGGCCATAATTTTACAGAATTTCATGACCCAAAAAATTCTCAACCCTTTATATCTTCTACATAAGCAAGAACTTAAAATTAAATTGAAATTAAAAAAAAATGGGACAAATTTTTTGTTTTCATATCTTTCCTAAGTTTCTAAATTTCAATACATTTGAAATTGAAATTTCGCTGAACACCAGTGTTACCCGGAACACCGGTTAAGAGCCACTGGCCTGGAGGCTGGGAATGGAACCCACTAAACCAACAACACATCTTAGCTTTGCGGGCTGCGTCTCTAACCGCTCGGCTACCGTGTCACCTTACTGCACGCATTGTTTTAAATATACTGTTAACACTCACACGACTTTCACTTATTACTATTTATGTTATCACATTTTGAAAATTAAAATTAGTGGCGTTAATCGATAAGTTAAGACAGAACTTCTTTTTTTAAAACTATTTATTAATGAGAATTTGCACTCGACGCAGCCCTTCTGATCAGTCCAAACTGAAATTATAAATAAGTACTTTCTACGATATCCTTTCTAAACGGGGATAAATTGCCTTAGTTGGGAAAGGGGTAGCTGTTAAAGTAGCGCGTGCATGATGCATTACACTAAGACTTAAAGAGTGAGTTTTATGGTGTGAACTGGGGCAGCATGCAAACTCTAGTGCTCCATTCTGAGGCTATCGCGGCAAAAAGCACTGTTGGTACATTATTGGTTATAGAAGTTGTCGCAAACTTTGTGTATTGCCCAACGTTGTTGCAAACAAAGAACTAGGTTTTATCGATCGTTTTGCAGTTGCCATTATTCACATAATATATAAATGAGTTTTTTTTGCATGTCTGTGTGTGTGTTAAAGAATGATTATTTACGAGGATGTTTGTCTTAACCTTAACGGAAGTAAATCTATGCTCTGCTGTATAAAAAAATTGCCGGACATTTTTTGATGCTCTTGTTTACATATACACTTTTATACATAAATATATTTTGTATTTTTAACCTCTCGAAAGTGAAACATTGTTATCACGGTTTGCACCAATTGGTTCGTTTGCCAGGGATTGCAAAGTTCTGCAACTCCAAATCGTAAAAATGCAGCCACTTAACAGAAACGATTCACCAGTTTTTTTTTGGGATTTCTCTGAAAGTAGAACTATGACTTTTGTTTAAACTATGCCAATGGCATACAACTACAGCTGAAACTATAATTTGAAACATTTATAGAGCAGAGAGGGGATAGAGGTAGACTCTCAGATCACTCTAATGTGCCATTTTGGTGTAGTGTACGTCTACAATTCCTGCCTAACATAAATAGAAATTAATTTTGTAAATAAAATTTCCAATTCGAAACTATTCAAGTTCAATTCCCTGATACTTGTACTTTTGGTGAAAATTCAATTTCAATATTTGGTCACAATCGTTGCTGGTGAAGTTAATAAAGCCAAGTCTTGATAAGTCTCTGCCCTTCGATAAGTTCCTGTACTTCGATAAGTCTCTGAACAAAGTAGGACATTCTGTAGACATCTCACGGACAACTGTGTTGGTAGCATTGTATAGACTTTCGTATTTCTTCCTATCATTAGAAACTTGGACTAGGGCAGGCCCCAGTGTTCTGGGGGTGAGGGAGGAGACATACTGCTCTAGCCGATCTTGATAAGGTGCACGCGATTGCAACAACTTGCTGCACGCACCGACTCTCTGAGCAGAATTGAAACACGAATACCAACTTACTATATGTGCACACCCACTTGCATAGATGCAAGGTGAAGCCATCAGAATATTCACCCCCATTAGATCTATGAGATCTAGCAATTGCATGTAACTAACATACATTCATATTTCCTCAGCTAGGCAGGAATGGTCTCGAGCATTAAATATGCATGTTGGGTGCATGTTTATGTTCCTTATTTCCCTGTGAGGACGTCGTAACAAGTGAAGAGAGAACTCTGCAGTGAACGGCTTCTCCTCCACAGGCCCCCACCCCTCTTCAATTTGTTTAAACTCAAACTTTTTGCAAAATATTACATCTTACTAACACTTAGACTGTTCGTGAAACCGTAGATTATTCTTACAGGAAGCCTCAGTAAGGCGCTACTTCCGCGCGGGAGAAATCTTCTAACTCGGAATTTGATCAGACATTTAATCTTCCATGATAGCATCTCAGTGATTTATTACTAGTAGCAGTAGGTAAGACAGTACGGAAGCCGAAATTTCTAAAGGAAATAGAATAAATCGGTTTTTATCTCAAACAGTAAAAAAACATCACTCCAGTACAGTCGCACTTCCGGTTAATGGAGATCATAACCCGGATTTCCGCAGAACTGAAGATACCATAGCTTTCCGCAACTTTTAGCCATTCGGTTCACTGTAACTGACGACTTCGCTGTAGTTTTCTAAAATTAAATCTGGAGGGCCCTAAAACAGTAGTTTCCAGAGGAAACTCTATCCGGAAATTGGACACGATCGCCTTGTCAAGAGTGAAGGAAGTCACGATTTGTTTTAATTTTAAATCTCAAGATCTAATAATCCATATAATTAACAATCAGTGCCTGCATGAACCTTATCTAAACAATTTAAAAGTTAAAGCTGATTGGAGGGGGGTGGCTGATGGTTACCTGCAGGCTACATCATTCAGTTCATTTCCCAACATCAATATCAATGCTTTTCAATCAAGGCTGACACCAAGCGGATCTCCACTGATTGATACTGATGCAATTCAGCCACAGCTAGTCTTTAATATTAATGTGCCCTTATTGGTTGTATTCCTTTTGCATTACCATTCAGTTGAGTTCAAGTTGACTAATGAAGCATTATGAGATCGATGAACATTCAATTATACTGAATATCTTCAATAAAAGCATAAATTCCAACATCTAAAGCCCTTCACAACTTGGAAAACTGAGCTGAATCATTCGCTAATCCATCCTGGCAATGCTTTACATTTTTTAGAATTAAATATTTACAATTTTATTTATCTAATTAATGTTCATTCTTTTTGGTGACTGACCCATAGTTTCAATGGGATTGAAAAAATAATAGCCCAGTTTCAGTCTAGAAAAATTTATTTTGCCGAGTCCATGAACAGACAAGACCGAAGACACACCAACCCTGAAATGTAATAGTATTACTTTCTAAACTAGCCCTGAAGATGACCTAGTCCCTAGGTCGAAAGTTCGGCAAAATAAATTTTTCTAGACTGAAATGGCAGTTATTTTTTCAATCCCACTATCTAATTAATGTTTTCCTGAATCAAACATCATTTTGTTGCAACGGCGGCAAAAGGAAACTTAGAGAATAACCTCACTTACCTCTGCTCAATCGGGAAAAGCGCCCAAGAACGCACCTTCTTACTGAAGTTCTGCGGACTCAAGAGATTCATGCCAAATAGTAGTTACTAATTAATTGTTTCAGAACAGTTGAATCCTTGTACAGTTCCTTAATTACGTCTTGGATTGAACATTCGCGTTCTTTCAAAGTAACGAAATTAAGTTCATTATTAAACTTTACTATTTTATTTTACTTCATATTTCGCTTTATTTTTAAAGTTGACTGTTATTTGAAAAAGAAAAACAACGGATGCTACACTTTCCCTAATAGAATTTTCCCAAGATTTTGTTTCAAACTTCCTTTAGTGATACAAACATATCAATCCACATCTTTTACTGGAAATGTTTTTTCTGCAAGTTCGATCAAGGGCACTTCTGCAACACGGAGTGGAAGGGAGACTCTAAAATGCCAATAAAGGGTCTCAGAAATTTTTTTTTCTCCAAAAAATGAAATCTTTTATTCACTCAGCAATTCGCTTAATTTCTCATAATTTTATAGCTTTTATTTTCAGTATTTTTTGTTTCTATATAAACTGGTTTAAATTTGTGTTGGAGGGGTGGACAGAAAAACATTCAGAGCAAAAGTGTTTGAGGAAAACAATTATAGGAACACCAAACATACCGGAAATGTATTTTTGGCTCTAGTGATGGAATCTTGAGGAAGAGAAGGTGGTCGTGGAGAGGTGGACAGGAATTAACACCTAGCTTCCCCGCCCCGGGAGCTCGAACGAAGTCTGGCTTGGCGCACTTGATCCAGGGCAATTCTATAAAGCCAATCTCATCCTCTGTAAGGTCGCAGAACTCACCTTGCTCTTTGAAAAGATCTAGAGCGTAGAAGTCACCTCAGTCTAGCAAACCAACATCCATTCCCCATCTGAACTCAACTAAAGTCGCCTTAAAGTAGAAATGGGCTGACATCTTCCACTTCTACCAACCAACCAACCCTCGCCATTCCACCGAGATGGAAAGAGAGATGGAGTGAGCAATAGACTGAAAGTAAAAGAAAGACCACGTTTCCCCGGTCTTGAGTGGAGAGCAGGAGGACCAAGACGAATGGGGTGGATCTCCGAGAGGTGGTGAACCCATTTAGTATTCCAGGTGAATCGTAACGGCCCCACCCCCACTGCCCGCTTGCGTCTTAGTGTCGCACAGAGATCCTGTCTGCTGTGTGTTTGGCAGCACAAGTGGGCTCCATCTAGTCTACATCCAGGGCTACCCCTCATGATGGATGACTTAATCTGCAATGTATGTGTTTCTATCTCACCTGCACCCTTGCCACCGCTCATCTGATCATCGCAGAGAAATTACGTCGCAGTGAAATATTACGTCTCTGTAGAAACGTCACCTTCCCAACCATCCTCACCTTCTCTGTCATTACTCAAACCACCGCCTACGTCATCGATTCCAACTTCAGACCTAATAGTTTTCTGAAATACTCATCTACATCACAGATTCTCCAGCATCCCAAACCATCAAAGAAGTCAGTGCGTTCAATGAGAATGAATGCATTTCCTGATACATTGTCAAGCATTGCATCTCTTGAGAAAGGACAGCAACCTCTTCACTTGACAGGTAGAGAGAGCTTGTGGTGGACCTCTTCTGCTTTGCATGGGATGACTTTAAATTGTAACCTTTATTACAGCATATTAGATAAATGGCGCGCTAGAAGAGGAGAATCTAACCCTACAGCGAATTTTAAAGATTAAAAATCGATGTTTGGAATTGCTTGACTTCCTGTGGGAGCCATTCTTCAAAGAGGTCCTTTCAGTTAAGAGACGTGCACACAACTTTTTCTCAATTCAGTGATATTAAAACTCGTACATCCAATGACTTCTGTCGGCATCTAAAAGAAATATCGTTTGAGTTTGGTGCAATTCTTCGTTTTGAGTTAAGGCGACGACAGACACTACAAACAGAGAGTCCATTATGGAAAGAAACACAGGCGAAATCCCAAAACGATCATCCTGACGATTAAAATATCTTCTCTTACTAGTGGAGGAGGAGAAAGCCAATTGATGCAGTTTTAACGGGAAATTAGGGGAGATATAACATATTGCAAAGGCCTAATGGCAACAGTGTACCTAGAGAAATATGCTAATTTTAATTGGCAGGTAATTAATGTGTTCCAGAAGAGCTGCAAGCGAAGGAAGCGGCAATGAAGGTGGTAGCGCAGCACTGGATGAAGTGGTGCAATATTTGCATTTAGTATGCAAGTCTGCTGCACCGGTGCAATTATTCTTGCCCCATGTTTATGCATAGAAAATATGTCATTAGGAGTGAATCCATAAATGTTAACTCTGCCACACCGATCTATTAATGAGAAATAAATTCAGACTTAGCATGTCGGTAATGCAACCAGACTGACCTCATAAAGCTAACTGATTGCCTGGTATCCCTTTCTTGCATTTTGAGACCCGATCAAGTAACAAGGTAGGGATCACTCTCACCTATCGCATTAGTGGTTTGGGAATGTTTTGCGATCGTGTTACCTCTTCTACATCGAGTTCTATAAGAGAATGTCCGGTTTGAAGCCTTCTGTTTCGAAAAGTAGTTTTTAGCAATAAAGCTCCGCCTCTATTTGAAAAGCTCAAAAACGGAAACAGAAATTGCAGGAAGTTCAAACTGTAATTTATTTTGAACGGAAGCTCATGGCTAACAGTTTATTTATTTCAATGCGCGGTAAAATCTGTGGTCATTGTCGCTCTGAGTTATTTCAGTAATCTGCAGGCCAAAGGATGTGTGTCTTCTTTACAGACCAACTCTCTATCACCGGAAGGAAGAAATCTAAGGGCCAGCAGATGGATTCTAACTTGAGACCTCCGCGTGGGAATCCAGTACGCTAATCACTTAGTAAATCCCTTACCTTTTATTTATTTCTTAATTATTATTGGAACTTTACGCGGTATTATGTGTACTCGTACATCAGCTGAAGATGATTGCTGAATTCACAATACAGATTCTATGGCTGAGCTAGTTTAGCGCCGAAACCGGGAGGAAATGAGGGAAACCATCCAGCGCTGATGCCTTCTAGATCCGGTGCAGGTAGGGAGGATATCTTCTTTTTAAACAGTGTGGAAATTCTAGAAGTGGTGTAGGCGGGATCATCGGGATAGATTTAGGCCCTAGTTAGCCCCCATCTTCCCTAAGTGCTGTGAGTAAGTTCCAATTAATGGAGAGACTGAACGTTAGCGATCTAAATCCTTTCCTTGGAACTGAAAGTCGACAAAGTTTGCAGCAAATTTACTCTCGACCCAGTTAAAGGTGGCATGGCCGCCATCTTGGATTCTGAAATGCGGTGCTCCAAAGAGGTATAAAAATATAAACCCAAGAAATGCGCGCAATTATTTTATTACTCTGGTGTTGGCGGAAGCTACACACACTTTACCAGACTTCATAATTTCCTTTTCTTTTCTACGCGCCCAGAGGCAGGTTAGGTTATATAACCAGGGTTAAAATAAAGCTGTTGCTTCACATGGTAATGTTGGCAGCAGTGCCTTATGTTTCGTGTCTGCGTTGTATTAAAGTTTCATTTATTTCCTGTTGTTGGGAAGATGGGATGTTCTGCACGGGAAAGACAACAACTTGTGCCTTAGGGACGTAAAGGGCAAAATAGGAAAAAAAGATGTTGCAAAGGTAAGAGCAGCGGCTGGGTGAAGCCAGCTCGTCAACAGAGATGTCGGGGAAGACACGGTCAGAGAAGAGAATGCCACCTTTCTGAGACAGAGTCCTCCCTCAGTGTGTACGAACCTGACACGCGCGGACGAGCGCAACCAGCCGAGGGCGTACGACCAGCCAGCACGGAGTGAGGGATAAAGTTCAACCTGCGGCCCATAAAGTAGAAGAACCCGCTTCCCAGACTCTGGCAGCGTACAGTATGGTCCAAACATGGAGGTGGAAAAAGTAATTCTGGAATCGACCAGACCTTTCTTTCTCAAGTCGGCTGATACATAAAGAATAACTCCAAGTCCAAATTGTGGCCAAAACTACTTCAGTAAAACTCCCTCCCTAATCCCTCGATAGAGGGAATGTTGCGATTGCATCAAGTTCTGTAGAGTTCACCGGAAATAGAACGCATTTGATTGAACGCAACAGCTTTTGATATAAATAACAATTAACTTGGTACTTTGGGCTTTTGGTAGGTGCAAAAAAAGTAGTTTTCATTCAAAAATTTCAGTGGAAACGGAAACGATTTTCACTTCCTCTCAGTTTACTAATACACGTGCAGATTTGCGATTTTCAGTTTCCACCGTAAATATCCGTTTTGAGATTCCCTGAGACCGGAAAGAAGGTTTAGTAAATTGACTGTGTTTGTGTGAGTGTCCGCCAGAACTCAAAAACGAAAAATAGCGGAAAGTTAGAACTCACCAAGACGCTTAGAAGACGGGGTGAAGTGTAGGTCTGTAACTCTTATTTGCAACATTTTACAGAGTAAAGTTTTGCTAATTATGGAGTATTTTAATAAGTATGCGCGGTTTTGAATGCGCACCTCGGACCAAAGAAATACCTCCGCTTCCGGTTTTCATCACTTTTATCTGGCAGAAAGAGGGAAATGTCTGCCAGCGCATCGCCACCGAGAGTGTTTTCGTCATCATCAAGCACGTTATCGTTCTATTTCGATTACCTCGTTTCAATTCGCGTTCACAACGCTCATAGTCACTTCCGGTTGTGCCTTCGCCCCCCCCCCAGTCGCACCATACCCTACATACCAGAAAAGTGCCAATAAAAATGATTTCATAGAGATATTAGAAGACTCCTGACAGTGCCGGGTGAGTTTTGTCGGCTGTAAACCTGTGCGCGATATATGATCGCTCCCTAATCGACTTTCACATTTGGTGAATTGATAAACGTCGCCTTCCTCCGGCGGTATCTCAGTGATATTCGGCATTTAGTTTTACTGTGTGCGCCCCCTCCTCTCCTCGTGAACAGATTGCCTCTGCGTAAGGTAGCGTTACGCAATAATGATGCTCATGATAGTACGGCTAATCAATCACTCTCAGTCTGAATCCTTATTCCTGATGTTTATTTACTAGGACGGTTGTTCATTAAACCTCCTTTAAAGTTTTAATTCGTACTAAAGAGATAGTGGACTCAATAGATGGTACTGGCTTAATAATTTGATCCTGTGAAGAACTGGACGTCACAGATCCCCCTTTAGAAATAATATTTGCCGAGGAACACTGATGGGCCTAACAATGTTCTGTCCAGGTGAACTTAAAACCTTTTAGATACCGCCTGGAAAATTCCAGAAAACAGTAGCCTGGTCGATGTTCTTCCAACTTGACAATTCATATTTTAAAGAATTAACAAGTGCTATAATCGTTCAATATACTTGAACGGCACATTAGACCTAAGCTAATTTCTCCATTCCCTCAGAGCTTCGTTTGAATAAAATACCTAGAAGTAGAGTTTATCAATTTTGATAAAACCCGTGGGGATCATTTTAACAAAATGCTAAAGACTAGAAAATCGATTGAGTACTTTAGATCTGATGTTTTCCTCTAAATTCGGAATTCCGTTGCCTTCATTAATCAAAAGGAAGAAGTGGGTGTTAAGAAGTACTTTCTAAATTGGTACACCTGAGAGAACCTGCGCCATTTTTACCCAGAAATGCCTTTAAATGGATCATTCTTTCTGGGAAAATATTTTAAATAAAATTTATAGATTTCTAAAAGTTTTCTAAAAAGGCTATTTGGAAAAAAAAAAGGTTCTGAAAATAATCGATGAAGTAAAGCAGCATTTTTGAAGAAACTGATTGTTGCGCCCCCCCCCCCCAATTGGCATCTAAACTATAATCGAATTTCAATAGAGTCTACGATCTTTCAATTTGGTCTTACGCTGTCCACACGCATTACAACAGACTTCAGACATATGACAGTAGATTGCACAAAATTCAGTGCTTTAAGAGAAATATTGCGAAGCACTTACTATAATAAATGCATATTATTTTCTAGATGGTCGTACTGACCAAGCAGTGTGCGTTGATGTGTTCTTGTGAGTAAGAATTGACGTAGAAAATGGTAGATATAAATCGTGAGCAAATGAGTAACGCAGACATCATGAACTTCTTATAGTAAACCGCTGGCACAACGTTGTTTGTAGATATATCTGAGGGAAGTAGGGAACATCGAGCCGCTAAACCTGACCAGGAATGGGTCGCATTAGTAAATGTGAGTTAGTATTTAGTGGCAGCCATTAGTTTAGGTCCGAGGATGCTAGTGGTCAGTTCCGTCGGTTACACGGTTCACACAACAGCTGTATTGTATCAATGCCAAAATAGACAACAGACCGACACACGCACCCATTTGGAAACACCTCTTCTTCATCCCCAGCATCTTCAATGCGGTTGTTTTCACTGAACTCTAAAAGCGAAAAAAAATTCGCCCGATTAATTCGCTCACTTCTTCATGCAGGCATTAAGAGAAAGTTACTTAGTTTGGGGAGCCACAGCCTTGAGAGCAGGAACTTAAACATCTAACTTCGTAGTACCCGATAATGAGAAGGCACTTCCCAAAAAGGTAGAATTAGACCGTAACCGGTTTCTGTCAAAACATTTTGACAGAGAACAAGTTGTTAGATAAGTTAGATAACGGTATTGTTGGCGAGGATTTAGTTGCTACTGACAGACTACATCTAATGTAACAGATTTATTGCAGAGAGGTGGCAATGTTGTTGTAATTTAATAACATTATATTTAGCTAGCATTGAGACTATGGGGGCGGCCGAACTGACAAGGGTCGACAGATCCGCCGCTGGAGGAGCTAGCTAAGATTCACAACATGTTTAATCAAGCGAACAGATATTGTGCAGCCAGCGGAAACAGAACACAAATCGGTCGGAATGTGATGCGCATTGTTCACAATGCGGTCTCAGTAGCGACGGCCATTGTGAAACCTGATGCCTATATGTGGAGCTGCCTGGTCACATTAGCAGTCTCGAGCTCTCCTCTAGTCTAGCTCGGCAAAGAGAAAGCACATCTCTCTGTTGTAATCCAAACCAATAGCAAACCACGTCCTTCACACACCAGCGCTGTCTGTAGTCGAATATCCTCCCTACTTCCTCTTAGTGTACCACCCTTCATAGACCAGAAATTTGTTAGCGCCTGTCTGCGTGAATGCTGCAAAAATTCACGCGATTTGCTGCGATGGTATTCCTGTTAGACTAGGTCCCCAATACTTCCGGATGACTTCCAGTTTTTTTTAAAGAAAAATGTAACAAATGAACAATTGTACTTCCGCTCAAATAATTTCGTACCATATCAACATCTTGGCTACATATACGTAACTAAGTGGTACGACTGTGAATTCCACTAAAACCTTGCTCGTCTCCATCAATGTCTTCACTCGACGTTCCTGGACAATTTATGTATTAAGTAAAAAATATCCTTTATAAGTAGAAAACGCACGCTGAGAGAGTCAGTTTACCATTATTTCCAATTACCTGTTTATTACTATATATTACTAGTATTGAAAACAAGGTACGTAAAGCAGGTTTCCATCGCTTAGTGAAGGTCAGTAGGGAAACGGAAACGGGACGTAAATTTTGAACTTTTTAAGGTTTTGCTTTGTTAAAACCGGTTTCCGTTTAGGCACTCCCCAGAGGCTAGCTTCACGAAAACCACTTTACTAATTCAGGGGGCCTTGAAAATATATTCCCTGTAGAAACTGAATATTGAAAGTTTCATAACCTTTAAATACTTCCGTTTATCACGTATCATTGTTGCTATTGGTGGGTTTTGATTCTGCCTTGAATCTTCACTGGAAATGGTAGAGCCGCTATTGGTCGCATACCACCCCTTCCGTCCTTTTCAAAACATCAGCACGGGGGGGGAATGTTGCTTTGTTTAAAAAAGTGAACTTTATTTCCTAGACTCGGACTTACATTTATACCTTGATCAGGGTCTGGAATAACTCGATAACTTATTTACGGTACGGTAGAAAACACAAACAAATGTAATTTTGGAAAATTTAACCTTCTCAAGAATAAGGAACATGAAGAGGCTGATGATGAAGGTGAGGGAAAAAATGGGATAAGGTGGTGGTAATGGAGCAGGGTGCTGAGGGAAGTGGCAGGAGATGTTGGAACAAACAGAAATACTTGTGTACAAACACTCTAACGATGTTGGGAGCGGAGCAACAACAGACATGGAGCGGAGCGGGGAGGAGGGAGTAGCAGGAAGAGGAAGTCCCTGAAGGATAGAGGCGTACATGGCCAACAGAGAGGTACCTGGAGGTGCAAGTGGAAGTGCCTCTGGCTAAACATGGAGCGCCAAATACAATAATAGAGAAACGAACATCTGAATAAAACATATCCGGACCCACCCGCCCCTGACTGCAGAGGAGGTGGCTGCACAAACTGGAGGGTCATACCTCTAGACCCGCAGTCCCGTGGGCACTGTTTGTGCCTTCTCAATATCGCCACGGCTACAGATCTGCTTGCCCTGGCCGGCTTGGAGACCACTCTCCGGATGTACGGCGAAGAAAACACCTTTTCTACTCTTTCTCCTAATACGCAGAAGCAGGGACGGATTTCAATCTGTTTTTATCATTTGACTGGATCACATTCGGCTGTGACTGTAAATAAATGGCAAGTGTATTTAAAAGAATAGTAGTAAACATAATGATTTTAGCTTAGTGGTAATGAAGTACAGATCTACAGCCAAATGTTAACAAGACAACCAAAAGAACGCCGGCAGGGTATGCGCGGATGTGGGCACGCTGAGAGAGTCAGTTTACCATTATTGCCAATTTCCTGTTTATTCTTACATTACTAGTATAGAAAACAAGGCATTAAGCGAGAAAATTTTTCCTCTTTAATGTTTTTACTGAGAAAATTTGTTATTGCATAATTGAATTCTTCATTAAATACCTACGGAGGAAAAATTAGTAACAAAAATTAAACTTTGATTTTTAATAGAAACAATTACTAATAAAGTATTGGCCAACCACAGTGAACAACTAAAGTGTAAAAAGTAGGTCGGGGGCCAAGCCAATTAGAAGCGAGAACTGTTTATTAAACCACGCCCACCTTCCATATTTGTAACACCACGCCCTCTTTGGTCCGTAATAAAATGGAAGATCTGTATTTTTCTACTTTCTATTACTTTTGACAAACGAAAGTATTAGCCAATTTCATTTAAATTAGATTATGAACTACTGTTGATTGCACATACGTAAATAGAGGTAAGTTTGCAATTGATTAATTTATTTTGTTCGCCCATAAATATATTTCTGGTTTGAATATATTTTCTTTTGTTTATTTATTAATTATTATTTACTTTTGTGGCCAAATTTGGGTTCTCTTTTTTCATCCTCTCTTCGCTGTTAATACGGAACCGGAACCAAACAGCATGGCGCCCAAGCATTTCTTATTTCTTATCCAATTATTTTTTTATTTATTTATTTGTTTTCACTTTACATTTCGACCCAACCCGGCTCCACTCTAGTTATGCTGCGGACACGATAATGAACTATAACTTGGCTGGCGGCGATAAATTGTAAATAAATAATTATTAACTGTTCAAATATTCCATAGAATTACAATTCTTGAAACTTACAATTAGTACTAGAACTTTAAAGAAAATGAACTTTCGCACCACTGTTGATTTAAGTGATTCTATAGTTAATATTTCTGAATTAATTTGTGAACTAAAGAATAAATTATTTCAGCAAAGTAGCACTTCCGGCAATTTGGAGTTAAATCTCAGTATCGTAATCTTGTGGCACCTTTGCGCACTTAGCGCAATGTTTGATTTTGGAGTTATGGCGACTAAACGCCCCAGTTAGGGGGGGTACAGGTCAATTTACTACTTTAGTTCTCAGAACGGACACTTCCGGCAAAACCTCTTAGTCAGAAATCTACACGATTTGCAGGGATATCACTGCCCACGGTAAGTGATTACCTATAAAGGAGTGAAAGTAACCTTCAATAGAGCTGGGAGCCAGCTCCAGAGGAACGAACTTGCCACACCGGGCTTTGCAGCCGGAGATTAGCTAATTAGGTAATCTAATTAGCTTTCTGACTGAGGAGTGCACTCCAGCCACCTTGCCTCTAACTGCCTCTGCCACAAAACTCATAGACTTACACTATCGCTCTAGTTTACCACTACTTCTAGCAGAAGTGATGACATTAACAGACGAATATTATTAAAACATACAGACACATAATTGGTGAAATGGCAAAGAGGTACATTTATCTAGCTAGCACTGCTGATGAAATTATTAGTATATTTCTTATTAATTATTATTTTCAATTACCTAGCTATATGTATTTTTTTTATATAGATTTGTCTGTTTTAATTCTTTCCGCTCTCTCCAATGAATTGTAACGCAGGCCAGACCTAACTTCCCTCTAAGCGGAAGTCGCCAGTAATACACGCTAATTAGTTAGGAAGTGGAGTTGCTCTACTGGCAATGAAGCATGTATTATTAGCTGGGAGACCCCAATTTGTAAGAAAAAATATTAATAATTAAGTATGAGCTTCCGCCCCTCGTCCAAGAAACCTAATTGGTAGTTGGACGTTAAGCCCCGCCTTAAAAAATTGGGCGATTACTTTACTGGTTCATTTTATTATTGCAAGGACCACCCTTCCCATATTTTATTATACAATATTACCGTCTGAATAATATTGACCATTATTAATTAAGTTAAAGTCAAAACATTAATATTCTCATTTTGCTCAATAAAAGCGGTAATATCCGAAGAGCTTGGCAATAATAATTATTGGGTAAAGGGGTTTGTTTAAATGAACTCTGCCTGGGGTTTTAGTGAGCGCACGCGCTGCTGCACCTGGCGCTTTAAATTCGAGAGAAATATGAGCTTTGGTCAACCGAGAAACAGAGCAGAACCTCTGCTGGCAATGGCCGCCGTTTGTTGGATAAGTAAAGCTGACGGGAAGCAAAGAATTGCTGCAGTTAGGCGGTAAGGTTATTCCTTATACATTCCTTACTGGGACAGGGGAGCCCTGCCAGGCCCACAGATAGGTAACTGTACGCACACTGTTGCCCAAGATATAGCCCGTTTGGCCGAGCCAGTATGACGGCAAGAAAAAGATATAAATGGATGGCCGGCTTATCTCATAAGCCACCATGAAATATCACCCGTAAACTTTAATTTTTCTTCTCTTTCTGGCGAACTGAGCGAGCGTTCCTAAAGACGACCACACGGATGCCAACCACCTACGCCAACAATACTTGTTCACATTAATATATTTTTGAATTCATTAAGCCAGTAGGTTGGCAGCATTGCTTAAGCAAGGACCGCCTTCTTTTCGACAACGATAATTACCTCGCCATAAAAGCCCCGATCAAAGGCGATTCTAGAGATTCTTCTACTTGGTTTTCCCCTTCTTTAATTCAACTTCCTCTAACTGGCAGTAAAGGCGCGTTCTCACGAGTCAAGTTTAGTTGACCGATTTTAGCCGTTCAATAAAGTGGAGTAGGATTTTAATATCGACACCCAGCAGTTGGTGGAACACAAGTGGTCACAAGCACAACACAGAATCGGAAAATAACAGGAATTCCAATTTGACATTTCGCACATTTAGAACTACGTACAACTTCAAAATATTCGGTAATTCGATTTAGGGCAGTTCTGAGAGAGGGGGGCCGACTGAGGTTTACCCCCCTAAATTGCCATCCCCATGTTTAATGTACTTCCCGCCAGTTGTATTTTCTTACCGGAGGTTTGTTGTTAAGATTGCTAAACCGGGACTACCACCTTATAACAATAATCTTCTCAATAACTTCCTATAAATTTTCCACAAATTGTAAACAAAAGTAAATCCATTAATTTTATTCAAAACAGATGTTTTACAAACAAACGGAGGCACACGTCATAACTTATGCGATGGAGAGAGCGAGAGAGAGCGCGAGAGAGTTAAGGTTGAGGTTAGCGTACTGGATTACCATGCGGAGATTCTGGGCTCGAATCCAGATACTTGTCCTTAGATTTTCTCTTTTCGCAGGAGCTTCTACAGCTCACTGTAAGAAGATAATGTATGTAGCGAGAGGACTTAGCCCGGAAGCCTGCTGAGTGAAGCACTGATAAGGTTCCGGGCCGCTTGACAGATGTTGCTGTGCCTTAATTTATAATAAAGTATACAACATAAATTTGTATACTTGATAAGATGAATTAAGAACTAATCTAATTGTTTTTAAAGTAGGAGTTTTAAAAAAAATTAGATTTTCTATGAAAAATATTTCTCTTGTGGGATATTTTTGGATTAGAAAGGAGTTAAACACACGTAAGAAGAGAAAAAAATTATTAGAGATCCAGAAGACTGGAGAGAAGGCAGAAAGTGAACTTTATTTTTAGTAGAGACTCCGAGTTTTAGGAAAATTGAATTAGCAAACTGCAGTTAGAGACAGTGCAGCCAATGTTCATACCTTGAGCTTTAATTTAATATTTCATTCTAACAGTGGCTCTCTTCAGATAGACGCGGAGGTTGGCATGAATGTTTCAATTCCGCTAATCTACTCCGGATAGCGACACGTTCTTCTCTTTCTAATTTCATTCTAATTATATTTCTAATTTTCTTAGCTTTAACTGAGTCTGTTATGTCCGAGATCCACTCACTGAAAGATTGTCTTAATCTGCACAGAATACCTTTCTGTTCTAATTTGAACTTATTTCTGGAATTCCCACTATTAAACTTCTTTCAAATTTATTGCTTACAACAGAGTGCTTATTAAGAAATCCGACAGAATGTTGCAGTAATCATGCATTATGTCTCGTCCAGCTACAATCCCACCATCAACGCGAAAATTAGGATTTTCAACCTCCGTCGGCCATTCCCTTCACTTCCCGCACTGTAATGGTGTTTCGAACAGGAAGTAGGCACTAATTTAAGCTTTCTAGAATGGAACGCCTTGCTACCTAGATTTGGTACACAGAGTTGGTACACATAGAATACAACTTAGGTGTAGAGCTAAATACTAAATTGGTATGAAAAAATAAGTTTTTCAATGGTACATTTTCAAAAAATACAGTGCTTACACCCTCATGACATTTTCTTATTACAATTCTAGATGTTCGAACTCATTATGATTCTTCAAACTCAGATCTGCAACTAACATGATCTACAATAATAAACTAAACATGGCACTGGAATGTCACTTTTATTGAAGGAAATCTTTGGGCAGAAAATTAGGCGGAAATTCCGGCTTCAGAATTTCCTTCAAAGTCTGAAGCCGCCCTTTTTAAATTATAGACTCACAGGATTGTTAAGGAAATGGTAGTTTAGGCGAAAGTCTAACTTCCTTCATCTGCCCAGAAATGTCCTCAATTGGATGTTCCAGGAAAATGTTTGCTTAAATTAACGTAATTTGCCCCTTGAGTTCATAAGGCGAACATCATAGAGAATAGGCGAAGGTACTTCCGACAAAATCTTAAAAAATGAAAAAAAAACATTCAGTAAAGAGGATGTTTGGTTGTTGGGGTGGGTTCTTCAGGACGCAAGTCCTGTGCCCTCCTCAATATTTTGGAAAAACCCTTTAATTGGTCAATCATCCCCCCCACCAATATCAAACTTGAACCAAACTCACAGATTAACTCTCACAGAACTAACCAACAGAAATTCAGAAAACTTTTTGAACCGTTCAGAGAAATTCGTGACGTTTCCGTTAATTTTAGAAAAACTGAGAAAACTGTTCAAAAAACTCGCACTTTCCACCCAATCTGGTTTTCCTTTAACTTGGTGGTTCAGTGTTTGGCAGAGCAATAGATTGTTTTGAAAAATCTCAACTTTAAAGCTCTGCAAGAATTACATAACACGCCCTAACGAGAAGTTATTGCTGTGTACAGAATCTAATAATTTGTAACTTTATTATTAAAGGACTAGGGGCTAATTTTCTCTCGCATTAGGAAAATGTAATTAGGAAATCGACATGTTTGTGTTCCTGTACTCACACACGCACATTCTGTGTTACTATCTGCGTCATTAAAATCTAGATATGTCGAAGCCATATTTCAATTTCCTTGCAGCATGAAGTTCAACATTGAAATCTCACCAAAGAGAAGTTAAGGATTGTCAGAGACTTGTACGAAACCAATAATCGATAACCATCAGAGGATATTTTAGTAAGAATTATGGGAGAAGCTGTGAACCGGAAGTGTCATTTTTGGCGAAGAAAGAAGTATAATCGATCATTTATAACTTTTATTTGAACATTTCTTCAGGAATCTTCATTTTAGGTCCCTCTAGAGGAGATACAAAGTGTTGTGTTTCGGTATAATATCTGGATCTATCACCTACTTGATGATATTGATTAGACGTGGATCCTTCCAAGAAATGATGAACGCCATATCTTACCGCCAGGTACTCAACATATTGCTGAAATTCTATGTCCACAAACCGAATGTTTTCGTGTTCGCTAAAGATGTATCTTAAATTGGACGCGATCGCTGAACTTCCTCTCATGAGTAGTAAGAGGCAGTGAATAATTGAAATCAGAGATCGCAAATTCGCTGTTATCTACTCGAAGGACATGCAATAAATAAATGGGGCAGATAGAAATGATACTGTAATGATCCGAGTAGAAGCGGCGCATGTAGCGTATGGATAGAGACAACAACTACGCTCGATCGGCCAGCCTTGTAGCATTCATCTTCTAGCTCACACATGTATGCTATAGTGGATGGGGGCTGCACGCCAGAAGTGTGACCTGCCAGTACAATGTGTCACATTCATTTTTTTTGTCTGCTGTTAGCGCACCTTGTAAGTGGAAGCGAGTAGACCGTCCGGAACTGTCGGAACTAGCTCTAGTCGGCAGTGAATCTGTCCGTAGGAGGAGGGAGAGCTGGTAATAGCTAGCAAGCTGTTCAAGTATCCGCTTGCTGTCGGTGCTGTATGTGCAGGGCAACATACACGAACATTAGTTATTCGGCGAGGTCGCAGTATTGGCAGCAGGCGCAATCAATCACGCTGCACTCTACTGGGACTGTGGACTGACTCTCCTCCACTCTGGCAATGGCGAATACATTTCGCATCGCTCGTCCATTCAATGGTGACACTTTACAAAGTACTTCCGGCCGCTCGCTCATTTATTGAAACCTCCCTCCACTAGCAGATTTTATGATTATCTTCAGCAGCCGTTCGGAGTCAATGGCGTCACTGTAGCGCCAACTTGGTCGGTAGTAGGAACAGGTCAAAAGGGTAATTTCAGAGCTTATTTTATCTCGATCAATTTGTATCGTGACCTCATTTAGTGTAAGGCCCGAAGAGTAAGCCCTAATGCCCCAATTTCCAATTAGGTTGCCTCCTTGATGTTGTTGCAGAGGGACAGAAAGCGCTAACACCAACAGAAGGCTACCAAGCAACAAGTGCTGGTATTTATCAATGATAGGAGGAGCCCCCATTTTGCCCCTTTAGCTCTAGGCCTAGGGCGGCTACGCAGAAATTAAAGGCCGGTTTCGTCTTAGCAATTATGCCTGCAACTATTCGTTTCTGTGACATCCCGTTAAACTTAGAACGCAAACACTTAAAACCATTTCTTCTGTTTTTCGTGCTCAGGGTCTTAAAAACCGGTTTCTCTGATGAAAACTCAATCCCGAAAATTCAACTCGTCCGCAAACCACTCGTTCTTCCTCCTACCTGGAAAACCAAAATAAATTCAAATTTTAGAAATTTGAACCTTTTTGTAATAGAAAATCTTGCTTTAGTTCTCACAGAATTGTTCCAGCCTGATGATCAGTTTTTGATTAGAGAACAATTTGGTAAGACTACGTTGACGGATATGGCGCGCGGGAAGGTAAAGAGGACAAAGCCGGCAAGTTCTGCTGCAGACATGGGCCAGTCTACGGCCATCTGCAAATTGCATTTCATAGGTTGTATCTTCAGACAAACCTTGTACCAACTCAGTGGCAATCTCACCTCCAAAATCCAATTACAACTTTATGTATAACTGTTAAGGTCATTCCGTTGCATGATAATGCGTACTATCTGTCAGCACCAGAGATGGTTACCGTCGCAATTTTGATTTCATACCTCTTACATTTATGTAAACACTCGGGACTTTTTCTGACCGCAATTTAGGTAATTAAAGTTATTTTCACTTAAGAACTCACCCATAAGAACACTCGATTAGAAAATTGGCGGAAGTTGTCAGCCTGACCAGTGGAGAGGGAAGTAAAAGTTACCAATATCAGAATACTCGG
Organism: Rhodnius prolixus; assembly: GCF_049639745.1. NCBI lineage: Eukaryota > Metazoa > Arthropoda > Insecta > Hemiptera > Reduviidae > Rhodnius > Rhodnius prolixus. The sequence goes on from NW_027411598.1 coordinate 727,523, forward strand.
AAAACTCCATAATCTACAGAATAGAGTGAGGAGAGAAAAGCTGGGACGGTCACAGCTCCTGCCATCAATGGCTGCCAATCCCACGGGAGCTTCTGGTGTTCTCGATTACTCCTCCGGGAAACTCTCCTTGTTTGCATTGCTAGACAATGAAAGAGGAATAACTGAGAAGGAGAAAGAGGGGAAAGCAGGAGCTCGCTAACTTTGAATAATCGCCAGCACTGTTTCTAATGGACAAAGAACTAATAACGTGCCAGCAAGTGGCAGTTCTTTCTTTGGATTTCCAGCTTTCAAAAGAGCGCCAGTGAAAGTGCCCGGGTAGTTTCCCTTCAAGGCAGTTCAAAGGCACAATAAAGGGCTTCCCCCGCGCGCTACCACCGCTCCTAAGGGCCATTAGTATCTGACAAGCCGTTATTCATTATCGCTACTAATCTATTGCAAGCTCTTACTCCTGTAAGATAAAGTAGTTCCCGGCCAACCAAGACAGTGCGCCTGTGGATCGGTCCCAACCTGCGCTTCCTCACCAAGTATTTTGTAGCAGTTCTAAAACTGTCGCCAAGCACTGCCCCAGTCAGGGGCTGATCCAGAGATTTTCTGTCATCTTCGGCACGTCAGGGCAGGAATTACTGGATAGTTATATTTCTTGGAGAAAACGGATCCAAGATTGGAAATAAAACTCACGTAACTCCCCTTTCGATTTCACCAGCTGTGACGTAATATTGCTCTTATACTGAGACACATTGACATGGTTTTTGTTTAAAAAAAGCTAAAAATAAAACAGATTGTTCATTATTAATTCATTATTTACTGTTTAAAATATTTAGAAATAGAAATGATTGAGTTTTAATGGCCATTGCAATTCTTTTCGTAGTTATAAAAGCGGAAATACAGCTTAATGTGGGCAATAATATTGACCGTGTTGGGCTTCGCCTCCCACCAAACGGATGTTCTGGAAAGTTGAGCTTAAATTTCACATTGGGCTTAATAACAGAGAAAGAAATTACCGAAATGAGAAACAAGACACGTAGTCAAACTTCAGAAAGCTAAAAAATCTAATTTTCTTAATAAAATTGACTCTGATTACATAAAAATAAAAAAAACAAAAAACCTCTTTAGATACAATAACAAAGTGGACAGATTCGTCTGGCTAATTAGCGCCTGCGCAGTGGCTAACATCATCAGGACCATTGTTAGGCTAACAACATAAATCAAAGAGGAAAAAATAAAAGAGTTAAGGCAACATAGAATAGGCTTAAACTGGATTAACGCTGACGGACATCAAAGCCTGGTTATTTAGTTATCATTACTGGCGCTGGTAGCGCCACGTGATGCCCAGCTGGCAATGAATTAAAGCTTGCTAACTCACATTTTCCACTTTTATTAACGGAAATATTGAAAAGAGTTTGTTCACTTTCCTAATGAAATAAATCTATTTGTGGATATAATAAACTTAATTACCGTTTTTTAAATAATTATGCATGACATTGTGGGTGGTGCACCATGTTTTACCAATCTGCAGAATGTGTGTAGTCCCTCAGGAAGTCCAAATGTAGCAATACCATTGGAGAAATTATTTTTACTTGGAGGGTCAAGATTTGAACTCAACGTAAACTAGAGATTTGAACCAAGTCCACGTTCAGGATTGATTCCGTCTTTTTTTTTCTAACTTCCTTTTACTGTACTAGATAAGAGGAAGTATTGTAATCGTTCAGATTTTCGATTTTTAGTTATAATATCCGTTTTGTGGTCAGCGAAGTACAAAAAAAGGCTTTATATTGGCAAGGAAGTTAAGCGTAGGCGTGGGTCCTCCTCAAAAACGAGCCAATCAAATTTAAGTTTTCGTTCGAGGGAAACGGAACAAGGTTTTGTTCGATATTCGTTTAGCGGAAGTGCCACTTCACTGAGTCGCTTTCCACGGACTTTTCCCAAAACTTTCTGAGTGCTACATGGAAACGTGTAACTTTGATTTGCATAATTTGTCCGGGAACTTCATTCTGAGGAATGACGAAAAAGTCATTAAATTCTAGTTAGGAGTTTGAAAGAATGTGCATGTCAGAAGGTGAAAATCCATGGAAGAGGAAGTGGAGTGGAAGCCGCTCTAAGTTATTTGCAGTTGCACAGCAGAGCCGCCAGTGAGTGAATTAGGTACTGCTTTTTGTTGTTGTTGTTGTTGTTTGGAGTTTCCATCTTAACATTCTTAGGTAATGGATGATCCTCAAGGAGAAGCTGCAGGAGCAAGTCTACTAGCAGGCGAGGACTCAATGGTAAAAATCCAGATGCAAGATGTGTTTTTCAGGGTCGGGAAGGGGCAGTAGACGAACCCCCTGTAATACAGTTCGGCGGAGTGTACTGGGACAGCTCCTGAAAGTGGTACCCCCCTCTCCATAACAGACTATGGTGTATGACTAAGTTATGAGATAGAATAGTAAGTATAACATTAAAGAAGGTAAAACATATGGACTGCAGGAGAGAAAGTTTGGTTGCTGGAGACTGTTGGACATCTTTATCTTGGACAAGCATTATTCTTATTTCCTGTCTGCTCAGATATTTCCTGTAGGATCAGAGTGAATCACATTAATAATACATCTTCCCTCGCTAAATGGTGGACTTCAAAACGCCGACTTGCTCCTTGTCATCTTAAAGCTTAATGGGATTTGGACCAAACGAGGCCGAATCGCCAAATATTACGATTGAGCAATAACAGAAGGTAATGCTGCCTTCCCAGAAGTGTCGAGATGGGATCGTTTGGACTTCAAACTTCTCGAATAAGGTTTGAGATATCGATTAAGGTTCCTCTTTAAAAAAAAATAGGACCCACTCCTTGCCCAAATCAGGCTAAACCATCTTTTTTTTCTAACTTTCTCAGCCAATTGCGATGGTTTCAAATTTCCTATTTTTAGTTTGCATTTCGGAAATATGGGTTTCGAGGGGTGCCAAAAAAGACTTCCTTACCAATTGGTCTGTCTGTCTGTGGAGTCTGTGATTCGCTGCAACTCAAAAACAATAATCAATGACATTTCGATTAGGTGCCACAGAGACCGCCACAATAAGGATTTGAATTTAATAGATTGAATCGATTTATTTGTTTTGTAATAGAAAAATTGTAAACATAATTAAATTCATTTGTTTATAAAATATTTTCAAACTAAATATATTCTCGTAATCAGTAACTGAAGAATAGAAACCACCAAACTAACCTGTTATTGTTTTACCAATTTAATGTCAGGTTAAACCATTTTTAATCAAACTTTATGACTTTGTATACTGATAAGGAACTTGTTTTTATTTTTGATTAACTGTAGTGATAATAAACAGAGGGGTTGAGAGGGTGAGAGTTCATTTGGTGTGGGTTAGAGGGCGAGTGTGTGTGAAGCTAGTTTGCAGTGGGTATTCGGGTCTGTTCGGGCAGCTCCGGCAATAGCCGTTGATGGGGATTCTGCTGGGCAGTTCCCTAGGACGGAAACGCCACTGTCACTCAAGTTCCAGATGATCCTCCGGACCAGTCAGTCATCTCGTCTAGAAACATATCTGTTACTTCCAGTGTGGAATAGCCAGAATTCTTCACCAGCAGGAGGGTTGATTTGAAAAGGAAATACATTAACTATTTTTTCCATTTAGGATACAGCTGATCACATTCTTGATAATCTTATCTAACCGCCTGGTGTCTGGGAATAGGTTTAGTAAATGATTTAGGCAGCATGATCTCTTTGGCCAGAAAATAAAAATAATTTAATTTAGTAATTACACTAAACTTATGATTCTATGATGTTCACGGACGACTAAGGAGTTTAGGTAAATCGCTAATCGCGGATATAATATCTTGGTGCATTTAGAAATCAGAGACAGAGCTAGCTGCAATATGTAGATGTTATTTCAGCAACTGGGATTAAATCGTAAAATGATCCATTTCGGAGCCGTAGTATCGTTTGTCATCCAAGCGACTATAATGACTATCAATTTCCGCAAAGTTAGCTCAAAGCAGTGAGAAATAACCTGGAAATTATGAAAAATGTCGATACATATCGTTCGGGGGGCTGCGGATTCTAGACAAGAGCATTAGCAGACGGCTGGCTATCACGACCAGGCGTCCATCGAACTCTCAAGGATCCTAATCTTTAGTAGGGGGACCAAAAAAGGCGTGGACGCACAAAAAAGTCTCTGCAATAATGGATGAACATCTTTGACCAGAGGCAGGCGACGATGGCGGGCCGCTGTTAGTCACAGCCTATATAGACGGTGCCGCAGTAACCCTGGACTATGATGTCACAGGCTAACACCAATCTCCACGGAATTTAATCGAAACTTAAATCCAATTTTTAGTTTAGAATACAGACTATCTCGGTGATTACTCAACCTCTGTCTAATTGCAACACTCCAAGTAACATAATTGGAATTGCAGAACCAAGTAGAGAGAAGGCTGGATATGGTGTTGGAAGTTCCTTATTGACTCAATGGCAGTAGTTCTCAGATGGGAGTAGCAAGGACAGTTTCTCGAAGTGGAAATCAAAATTAAAAGATGAAACCCCAGTAAGCCCACTGATAATACTGGTTAAGACCGACACCAATTTTCTGGTGACCTAATACTGAGTGGAGGGGGGGAGAGGTTTGGCGCCTGGCGAGCTAGAGCCCCAGCGATGTGACGTCACCACGGAGACTCTGCTGAGTTGTTGATTCACGTGATCACCCCAAGAGCTTGTGGCTGCCTGTTTACACAGCAGAGTGGTTTATGTAGAGCGGTCTTTCTGCTCACCACCTCCGTCCCGTCCGCGGCAAACCGCCCCCACATATCTCTTGCTCTCTAGTCTATTTAATCTCTGCTTTCCAGACAAACATTTCTATCGTCCAGATCTTCCTTTCCTCTACCAACGGCGGCAAGGAGGGTGGCCATTCTTCAGATTTGAAGTTTTCGCCGGCAATAAACGTTTTGAGTGAATTCGATAAAACTGGATTTTACAAGTTTGTCTGTCTGTGAGTATATCTTATTAGCCAGGCCAGGAAGTAACACTAGGTGATATACCTAAAGATGAATACTGAAAGATAGGCAGTAAGGAGTTATACTGGAAATGATGGTGACAATAGAAGAAGCAGAAGCATTACAGGAAATTTAGAATATTTCAAACGAAAAGATCAACTATCAATTAGATTTAATGTAAAAAACTAAGTTAATCGAGTAATTTACAAAATTAATTGAATCAACAAGAAGCCAATGAAATCACATCAACTGGTTAATGAATTAGTACAGTAAGTGTCATAAACCAAATTAATCAAAAAAACGACCAAGAAATTACTTAACAAAACGAAATAACAAAGTAATAGATAACGCGCTGAAGGGGAATAGAGGGAGTAATGTGTGAAAAACAAACAATTGTAGTGTTTGTTGGGGTGGCCAGCCTGACTGGAAACAAAACAGAAATGGAAAAATAATTTAATGCGACACAATCGACTTTACAGAAGTAATATTTTACTAAATCGATTTTTTGACTTTTTTTTCTCGAAAACGATTACTTTGAGCGTTGCTTTTCTCATTGCTCACGATTAGGGCGATAACCTTTAATACGACAAACAATTTCATTGAGACCAGTTTGTTCCAGGGTAGGAGGATCAGGTTCTTCCTCTAAAATATCGTCTCAGAATAATATCAGGTTTCCCAACTCTTAAATAATGATCGAATCAAATAATATATTAATAGATAAAGTATAAAATTTGTACAAAATCAGTAGAACGGAAGTACTTCACTGAACAGATGGTCAAGTTTTCAGCGTTGTTTACTTCCTCTTTCAGTAAGTGGAAGAGTAAATGATAATGACAATTTCCGCTGCAAAGTTTTACACCGGAAATACCATTTTTGAAGTGCCTAGATTTCGAAAAAGTTTGTTTTGAAAATTGCCAGTTGGGTGTAGCTCTGAGTATGGGTCACTTAATAGCATTTTCTTGTGAAACTGTCCCAGATACAAGTAGTAGTAGTGTGTACGCCATCTTTGTACCAAGAAAATCGTAGCCGCCTTTTTCCAGTTAGTTTACAAAAATAAATGGAAAATCTTTTCAGTGTAATTCAGTACTTCTGTTCTAAAATTTTTTCCAAAATCCTATTTTCCAGAGACCAAATTTGAACTAACTGGGGGGGTCCATTTTTAGCGGAAATCTCAACACACTTCAAACTCTTTAAAGCGGAAACCTTCAGAAGATAACTCAAATAGAAGATCTGTTCGATTACTATACTTCCCTCTCAAGAAAGTGAACAAATAAAATTTAGTGTCTTTAGGGAGACAAAAAGTTGAATAGCCCTGACACCTCAGTTTTTATTAAGGGATTAAGAGAAGGGACACGGCGGATGTTTGCCCTGATGCTGTGAAGGGAGAGCTGCAGAAATGAAGGGAAACGTAGTTTGGGTTTTCTGTGAAAGTTAAACAAGACTTCCAATATCTGGGAAAGATGAAACCATGCTGGAGGTTATAGTTTTAGTTGAGTTTTCTGCAGCCAGAGAGGGGGAATAGTGCTGGAAGGGGGGTAATTTGTGGCAGTGGTTTCCTTGTAGCTGGTCCTCACCGCACAGGAACCTTCATGTTCTTCCTATCGAGTAGATCAAAAGAACCGGATGATGGTAAGTCTCTATGCTTGGCCTGGGGCGCAAGTCGTGCTTGCGTAGATAATCTCTGACTGTGTAACCCTAAGCTTAGTATGTGGTCGTCCCAGAATAGGCGCTCTAATCAAGAAGAGCTTTTAGTGGACACAAATCTCTTTATGTGTCTGTGTATACATTGTACAAGTTCAAAAGTCATATTAACATTACGGTTGGAAGTGGCCAGTGTGTGTGTTAGTGTGGAACATTCCACTGTTCGCTGTGCATGTACCAACATGTCTGCGTGCACAGTATTAGTTGCCGTGATAACCGCTAACAACTTTGTTATCCCGTCTGTAAAGTTGCCCTGCTCTTCCCTCTGCCCCCTAACACCACCAATTAGATGCGAAATAAGTATTCAAACTGGAAGTCCAGCTTTTTACTGGTTGCACCATTTCCAACTTTGATCAAATAATTGGCCATTTTGTAAATATGTTAAAACAATGAAGGTGGCTAGCCTATTTTAAAGTTTTGAGCCCAACTATTTTATTTTGGTTTTCTGTATTGAGGGTCTATTATTCTAAATTCACGTTTCTGTCAGGCGTTCCATCTTCTATTTCCTCTCCTGTCGATATATTGATTTCTTATAAATTCGTTCTTAGTCTGTGACCGTTATTATTTTTTTAATGGCGCGTCACCATTGGTCACCGCGGTGATTGATGTGTTTAGAATTTGTGCAATTAGCGCAGGAAGTGGGCGGAGCCATTTTTGTGGACTTCCTTCTTCAAGAAATCCCAACCGAAATGTCATATTTAAGATAAAAACTATATTTTTGAGAAATGCAGTTATATAAAACCAACTTTTCCGATCTTAGAAGTAACGGATGTAAGGTAGAGACTCGATATTACTCGTGTAATGTAAGATGAGCGCAGTAATGACTCTTTGATAACATCAACTGTGTCCGTTATTCAGGGAATTTTGTCAAAAGAAGTTTTCCTACAAGATTATCTACCCATGCTACGCTGCTGTCTGCTCAGCAACAATGCATGATGTTGGGAAGAGTTAGGATTACCTGCAAAGAGCCATATCAGCTGGTTGTGCGACTTTCTTGCCCATTTCGATTTAGTTTGCTTATTAAGGACATGCTTTCATCTAAGTGTAATGTACGGTCTTGTGACCTAAATATTATTAAGGAGGATGTAAATTCTTCAACGGAAGTACCTCCATATTGAATGGATCATTTCTGGGACTTCCTGAAGGTTACTGCAACGATTTTCTTTAAACTTTATGACGTCATAGAGTTACTTTACAACTTTTTTTTGAGGAATTTTTTCAAGGTGATTCGATTGAGGGAAAGAGAATGGATAAGCTACCCCTAAAGTGTCTTCCAGTAAAGTGTACCATTCCTGTTTCACTGCATAAACACAACTGGAGAACTGCAGTAGGAGAAAGTCATAGGAGTGTTCGTTCCAGATCTTGTTTGTAAGAATGTAGCAATAATTCCAGTTAGCTGGCCGAACACGAAGGTCTTTAAAGGAATGCATTGGGCAAGACTTCCAGTTAGAATGAGGTAGAGCGTGAGGTTTTTTGTTCCAGTATTTCAGTCTTTTACTTATTATTGAAGGAAATGGAATTTTAGAACTTTTTAAGAAAAAGTTAAAAAGGAAAAGGAGTGAGGAAAAAGAGATGAAAAAGGGGAAAACCCGAGGGAGACAATTTTCCAGGCACATCCTGTCCGTGTCTTCCTTCTTCTAGACATAATAATGGTGAAGAGAACGTGGCAAGAATAGGAGATGACTCCAGAAGTGTCGGCCGACAGAGGGGGTTCCAGCAGTAAGTATTACTATTCAATAAGGCAGAATAATGTGTTCAAGTTAACCTTCATTATAACCTTAACTCAACCTCCTCAGCAACTGCCACATAAACATGTGAATTTTATTAGTAATAATAAAAAAAGAAAAGCAATCTAGCTGGCCCGGATGTGCTCTGCAATTACCATTAATTAGTTGGGGTGAGGGGCTGGAAGGGGAACTTCCCAATTTTCTTTTCCTAATTTACTAAATTTTCTTTATTGTTAATTAGTGGAGGAGCTGGAAGAGCTGGTGCTGTGAATAATAGTTACTACTATCGAGCTGTAAGTAAAGTAATGGCGAGCGGAAGTTACATGTTTCGAGACCCCCTGGTGTGAACAATCACTTCCTCGCTTCTCGAATCCGGCTTTGAGATTCACATTTAATTCTTCAGTTTGTTTTTCCACCGACGGTCTATGACCAAGATGATTGTCTTGTTTATTTGTAAATAAGTTAAATATCTAGTATTGAAGGTATTTATTCAATAAAGACTAAGTATTACTACTACAATTTTTTTTTTTTTTTTCTTAAAACTATTCAGTTTGTAAAACATGTATTGCTCTTAAATGACGCCCTAGAAGACAGCCTTCTTATGAAATTTGTTCAAGGCTATGGGTGATAATGTTGGACACCCTGACCACAATAAGAAGCTAAAATAGGTTGTATTTCTCGTAAGGGCTGTAAAATCGGGCGCATTCGGGCAAATCTCTTGGTTAAAGATCAGTTGGGTTTAATCGGGAGACCGAACCTTTCTGTGGCATTGCTTCATGCTAGTCAAATAATAGGCGCAGGAGTGTCCCCAGACCAGAGCCAAATGAACAAGTCAGGTTCTGCTTTCCGGAAAAGAAAAAAATGCACGTTTACTTATTCCTTGAATATAGTCCAGGAGCACCTCACCTGACTACTAAGTCTCAAGACCTCTGAGAGATTCTCAAATTAGTGGATTACTATTAGGTCAAATAGGATTCCGGCCAACCCCATGAGATCTAAATCTACCCACCACATCTTCAAAAAAAGAAACATTCAGAATATTAATATTTGCCTTGGCACCACATAACCTTCTTAACTGCATCGATTTCTTTTTTAATCCTCGAAAAACTAAGATTTCCTTTGATCCTGAAATCAAAATCGCACATTAACTACAACTTTTTTTGAAACAAATATTCGATTAATGAGGAAGGAGTGGTTACACATCCTCTAGAGTACCATCTGGACGGTCCCATCACGTGTATGACTATATTTCCGAATTTAAAGGAGATCCCACAACGGAAGTTGACAGTACAGATTTATCACTTGTTTAAGATTTTCTCGGCCCCCCCCCCAATAACTTCTTACGTAAATTTCCTATAATTTATAATAATTTCTTACGTAAATAAATCTATAACTTTGAATCGAATCCTTTTTGAGAAAAAATATTTGTTAAGGGGTTAAATCTCTGGGTTTCAGTTGGGTACACTTTCCTCTGAAGAGTCATTATAGAGTAATTTAGGTTTCAGTGCAATGCCAACTATATAATGTAAGTAAGAACGGAATACTTTTCAAAAATGTTGAGTTTTGAGTTGGCACCATGAGAATCGTAATAGGAGATAGTCGTGTGAGAGGTCAGAGTGAAGAGCCGCGGATTGGTGAGGCCGATCTATCATAAATCCAATAAGAAGGCCGTGTGCTATGAGTGGGAGCGGTAATAAGATTTTGATTGGTAGCAAGCCGAGTGGTGGGGGAAAGGTCTCCAATACTATTTTCCGAATATTCAGTCAAACTGGGCTAGCTTGCCCAATATTAGTAGCGGCTATATTTATACAGGTCCCCGGTATACAGAAATTAAACACGGACTGGTTAGTCCGCAAAAGCCCTGGTTTCTACAGGTTGTATTAACAGGGAACGCGCCCTCTCCGGGTCCGGAGCGTTCAGCACACTGTGAGCTATATTTACTCTGGCACTAACAAACTCAATCCAGCACACTTTGACCCTATTACCTCAAGATCACCCTAGGGTTTTAGCCCTCATGGATCTGATTTATTTTTTCTTCTTCTTCTAGACACTTCTAAACTAAATCATCGGTACAGTTATTGTTTTAACTTTATATAGAAGCCATTTAAGAGCGAGATAAAGAGATTTTATTTTTTGGCAAATTTTAGAAGATGAAAACATGAAAGATTTACTCTCACTAATTGATCGTCAGAAGATATATTTTGGTTCTTTTTGGAGACTGCAATTGTTTTGAATCCTCTTTCATGTTCAATCACTTTCATCTTTATAATGAATGTTAGCACAATAGAAAAGAATAAAGTTTACTTCTTATTTATCTGATAATAACACACTAATACGGTCACACACTAGTACAGTCTCACACTAATTCAGTCACACACTAATACAGTCACACACGGACCGCGAACCTTCGCCCCTCCCACTTCCCCTCTCCTCAATGCAACAGACTAATCAACTTCTTCTTTTTTTTTCAATATTTATTCGCTAAAAAACTAATTTTTTTAATACATTCATAAATAATATCGCATTCTTTACTTACAAAACAATTTTCAAAATTGTCCAGCCGGTATAACTCAATAAATTTAACGATTATTTTAACACACGATGTGTTCAGTACAATGTCTACGCAAGCGCTTTAATTAGAAAGTTAGTATTATTGTCTATATTGATAACTACGAACAGGTCAGCCTCAATTGTGCTTTCACAAACCCTAAGTACAATGTACGATAAGTGTCCCTGATATGGTTAAAATGGTCATGGTTTCCGGTGACAAATCAATTAAGAAAATTTGGAGGGAAAATCCGAAAGGTACCGTAAGAAAATGTTAAAACTATTTAATTTCATTTATCAATTTTTACAATTTAAAATTTATGTTAATATATTTTAAAAATTTTCCTGTATATCAGTACTTGGCTAATGAAGTATAATCCAATTGGTGAGATGAGGAAGAGCTACTTGAGAGGCTTTGGAGGAATCGTGTGAAAACAAGCCAAAGTACTGGAGGGAAATATAATCCTCTTAGAGTTCTGGCAAACGCCTTACACACACAGCCAGAGTGCGCGGAGGGAAACTAGGATAGCGCGGAGGGATGGTATATCGCTCTCTCTGTCTCTACTTCCGGACCTGGCGCAGTGAGTGCTCGGCACCTTCAGTCCACCCTGAGATTTATACCAGTGTTAAGGGGTTTAGTTTGGAAATCCTGGAGCAGCGGCTAACACTGGAGAGTTCTGGAACGGAAAGGAACACTCTCCACCAAAGGCTCTGAAACATACACATATAGAGCTACACTAGCTCTTGTTTGTTGCCAATTCTCAAAAGCATTGAATTGATTGTGCGCTTCTGAACAGTGCAATATTTCTCTGTAATCTGGCATTAATCGCCAGGAATGCGAGTATTGCGGTGATATGTGTGGATTAGCAATGCTGCGGGGCGACCCAAGTGCGGAGAGGCCGGTGGTGAAGATTAAGCCGCCCTAGATGGTAGGGTCATCTTGCCTCTCTAATATTGGTTTGTTACCTCGCCACCACCTGACCCATAGAGGGACCTTCAGGTTCTGCCCTCTGCAAGTGCTCATTGAACAGACTAACCGATCGCTTTCTAAATAAATCACAGCCTACAAATAGAAATATAACTGGTTAATTGTATGCCTGACCGTCAAAGATGTAGTTGGATAGTTGTATCTATTTAGGCAACGATTTCGTTAAGTAGACGACTTGGCATAAAAAGCTCGAAAGAGCAAACACTGAATGGAAGAGCTTGTAAATATTGTTTATTTAATTGGTAGAATGCTAGCAGTGCCGCCTTCGACTCCTGGTGTAGTTTGACGAAAAGCTCTGCCTGAAACATTACTTTATACGAGATTCGACCCAGCGAGGCTGTTTCTTTGCTCTTCTGCAGTTTTTTCTTTTTTTAAAAAATAAGCCTGACTAGGAGTTTATAAGTTCACCGAGTGTGGGTTGGGTAGGTTTCCCTCTAAAAATAGCAGTTTAAAAACTATTCCATTTCAGTGAAACTGAAATATCTTGCTGAGATTTGGAGTTTGAAGGAATACTGTGAGAACAGCAGTGAGAGGAAGTGGTGCGGGTGTGAGCCAAGTTGTGCTTTCTGTGGCCTTGTGTAGAGCCAGAATGGGGGCGTTGGATCGCGGTGATGTAACTGTCTGGCCACCAGCTTGGAATCTGGGCTCTCCAACATGGAGGAGATATCTTAAAGCGTTATATACCTATATATACTGGAGATTTATAGAAAACAATTTCAGACTTTGTTGCACTCCATATCGCTCTCGGCAGGCAGAGAGAGCGCTTGTTCCTCATGTACTGGCTGGCGAGTAAATAGCACCAAGTTTGTAAGGACGCACGCACAGATGGCGTTTGCTATCTGAACTTCATGGCCACACTCGCTCGTGGGCGGGAGGGAAGAGATAGCGGCCGCCTAAGAATGGTGTAGAGGCGGTTAAGTAAACCCGGTTATAAAGAACACCCGGCGCTGCCCCCGAACGCCTTCTTATATCCAACATGTTCCCCGCTGCAGCAATAGTCGTTCGAACTGTTTCCTAAAGAAATTCTTTCTCAAACCCTAACTGCGCCTCATTCCTTCTTGCTCCCCTGAAGAAAGCCCCAGAACACTCCCAACTTCCACATCAGTGGTGTTGGCCCACCACTCCTTCACATCTCCTCCTGATTGGAACATGCTACAAGATGCCGCCCTCTTCCAATATCTAGTCAGACCAGAAGAAATATCGTCTAGAGATAATTACATCTTCATATCGACTTCCTTTTTCCAAGAAATCTGATGGACATACCGACACGACCGTCTCTTACGTCACTCCTCGACTTTTTCGAGCTAACTGTAACTCTCCTTTATTTGTTTATTACTTAATATTATACAGTGGTAATGCTCGTCAGTGATAATGCCATGGATTGCCGCTAAAGTGCTAAGCAACCCCTACCCCACCCGCCCACTCAGGAATTGTTCTCAAATTAATGTAAAGGATGGACATGAATACAATCAGTTCAGGAAGTTAAAGAAAATTGTGCATGTCATTTCCAAGAAATTGGCAGAAAACCCTCCGAAAATTCGATCTGGTCACGCCATTTTATTTAGTCTGACTTTTCAGTTGGTCTTGAAAATATTACGTACATCATAGATCCATACGTCATACTAGAATGGGGCTCAAATTGAGCGCCCGCCCACTTCCAATAATTTCCTTTAAAAAACAAACAAAATAGCTTCCTTATATTTGACTAAAACGTACGCCACGCTACTCAGCTTCAGGGTGCCTCTACTTAATAAGCTGGAGTTTGAACTGCTGCTTATCCTGCTTAAAGCCTAGACTTCGCTTCCTGGCGCTAGTGCTTATTCCGATCCATGGCTCATTTTTGGCGGAGAGGGGAATAAACATGTTGATAAGGAGGAGGAAGAGAAAAGAAGATGAAGAATCGAATTCCATGTCTCCAAAGAAGAAGAATTGAATTGTTGGGGCAAATAGTGATCAATAACAACGGATTTTACTTGGAAGAACATACTAGCATGGCTCATACTCTTATTTACCACGGATCTAAGGAACACCTCATTCAACATTACACCTTAGATGTCGCTAAATAGGCCCAGATATCCTTAGACGTCCCTAGATGTCTTTGGATTTTTTCTAGATGTCCTTAGATGCCAACAATGTTTTATTTTATTTATTTTTATTGGGAGATATTGGTTTGGCTGACAGAGATGCTGTATGATACGGATATTGATGTAAACAAGCTCTACAGGATGGATTAAAATTTGGCCAAGACAATTAGTAGAGTTACAAGATATTTTGTTCCAAATATCATTTCTTAAGACAGCAACTAACAGTGCTTTGGTGACTTCACCCAGAATTAGCTGAAGGACATTTTTGAAGAAATAAGTCATCCAGGGTGACGTGCGGGCTAGTCAAGAAGACTAAACACAAGAGGGAAAATTGTTCATGATTTTTCTGAAAATGTTGACAGTTTTTTTTAAAGAGAAAAAAAAAGGCAACACAAGGAGTATAAGAGCAGGAAGACGGGGATGTGCAGGGGACAAGAAGTTCATTGATAAGGGTCGGTGAAAGGAACTGAGAGTGTTCTTGTGAAGACGCTTGGAAGATGCTGCAGAGGGTGTTGCAAGGGGGCACACCCGGAGCTAATCCAGGGCAAGGAGATCCTAGAGGACAGGGGGTACGGCCCTGCTTTTACCATCAACTCACACCATTCTGGCTGAGCCAGGAGTTTGTCGTCGCTAACTTGTTGTGTGTCATAGTGACATTTATGGTTCTAGCATGTCCCCGGACTTATCTCCTTTCGTCTATGCGACATCCTTCCTCGCCGTATCCTGCAACCTTCACCCTCACCAACAGCCGGCCGACTACAAATTTTTCAATAGAACTTGTTTCTCTCCCTCTCCCTCTACTGTAGCCATAACAGCTTCGTCACACTCGCACATCTTATCTGCGTATCTGGAAGCATTGTCACCTCCAGGAGTGTGGGCTAGCAAGCGATTTAGCCACTTCCAACCTATTCTAAAGAGAACCAACCAACACCAAATCTTGTGCGATGCCCTCTCACGACTTTTCTGGAACTCAATTCTAACTTACATTTCCCCAACATTAAATTTTCTATATTGTAATCTTCTCGAAGTTAAGTTTTCACTGGAAACATCCACTTGAGGTTTTCTGGCTATGAAAATGAGGTATTTACAAATTTGACTGTATGTATGAGTGTACAAATCCACCGGAACTCAAAAACGAAAAGTTTCTAATTTGATGTTTCGATTTGGAACCCCCTCCACCACCGGATATCTCAATAAGGTTTTGGATAAAAATCGATTCATCGAAAGCTCTACTTTCCAGAATCGTTTTTCACACTTTAACATTTTCTCATTAACGGCTCTAAGGTTTTCTTTGTAGTTTGTGTATCAGTTGTTTAGATGTGAGTCTGTATCTTTTATAAGAAATATTTTTGCAGGAAGATTCTCTCAAGGGCACTTCCGAGAGGGGAGGTTAGGATTTTCTTTGACGCGTCAAATGTGAGACTGAATTCCCAAACTTGAAGAAAAGTGACGGCTAACTTCAAGTACAACTTAATAAATTTTCAGGATTTATTAGATAATGCAGACCCTATTTTCACCCCATTTTCACATACACAATATTTGTACAGAAAAGTCTAGCTCACATTTAACTTTAACTTCCTGGTAGAATCGGAAAAAGGAGGTAACTGGATAGAATGGTCTAATAGCGTTCCAATTCGTTCTATTAAACTCTTCTATAACCTTGAGATTGCTGTCGGGTTGGAAGTGAACACATTTTTGCCATGCTTTCCTAAATTAGTTTAGGATAAGCAATAGTTCTGTTGCAAAGCAAAGCAGAAACATTATGCCGAGCCGTTTAAATGTACGCTGGGATTTGAGCAAGCTTTTGGAGCAGGAAGTAAATGTTACTTGTTGGACTTCCGCATTTCTACAAACTAGGTGAAGGTTAGCGGGGGCAGGCCGGGATGATGCGCTGTTTGTAGCAACTTTAAACAGGAAGTTACCAAAGAGAGTAGTTGTGGGAGGGAGTATTTCGTAAGTTGTAATACTGAGAAAACTAACTTAAACTCCTTGTGCCAGAGGATCTGCTTACAGACGAACGGGAAGTGGGGTGGATGGTCACGAGTCTGAGGCAAGACTTAATTAACGGATAGTACCGCCGTACAGTGTGTGTGTGTGTTGTGCTTAGTGAGGGGTACGGGAATGAGTGAAGTACGCCAGCTAAGTCCCCAGGACTTAGGGAGTACGTCTCAAAAGAGTCTCTACATACTATTAGAGGAGTGAGTCGGCAAATACTGTCTGTGAGTAACCAAGTGTATGTTCTGCGCTGGAGCGCGGGAAGTGTGTGCAGAATGAGCAGCTCGCCCGGGTTTACAGGCCACAGCCACCAGGGGGCGTGCTGTGGTCGCTACGTGCCTGCACACATTAATGAACGTGCAATCAACTTATAATGCTGCTGGAACTTAATATTTAGGAAGGCACATACTGAACTCCAAGCTCCCTATTTACTTGTATCCATCCCGGGCGACTTGGGGTCCGCAGTAACTACTCTCAGTCCAATGAGTCCAAATCAGTGACGAAAGGAAACGCACCAAAGCCAGGCTAATCATTCTTGCTTTGGGCAAAAAATCTGATGGGGAGACTCACACGACTTCCTCTTACTGAACATTACGCCATTAAATTTCCTCGAAACTTAGAATTCGTAATAAAATGAAGATGACTATTGAAACTGGATACCGAATCATGCTAGCCCCCTCCATTTGGGCCTCGCTTTTTAAGCAATATTTAATTAAAGATTTCGTCAAGAGCAATAACCACCTTCCGGATCGTCTATATTATTTGAATAAATAAACCTTCCGTTTTTAAGATAGCTGAGGGTTATGGTGACAAGAAAGTCGTCAAAATAATGTCTATAAGTCGTGAGACCTACTTAGGTTTTTAATGCCACTTGCTTTTCCGTTCTTTCAAAAAACCCGGTTCAGCAGCACTTCTGGTAAGACGAATTTCTGTTTCTCTCTGTTAGAAAATTATTATAGCAACTCAAGGAAATGTAGTTACGAGTTACTCCGTAGTACTGGATAATATCGTTGAGTACATCCGTTTTTCTATTTCTAATAGTTTCCATCATCATATACGAGTTGAGAATTCGACTTGTTTCCGTCTCAGACTGTACTTGCTGGCTGCAGGAAGTGTTATTTAAAATGTTAATAACAGTGAAACATATTTGTAAAATTGCAATTATAGATGAAGTCAAATTTATGGCAGACGAAGTTATGGCTGGCTGCGTGAAACAGGACGAGAATCGTCTGGGTACATGACGTCATAGTTTGCGCCAGATTTACGGATAAGGTTAATTAAAAAGAAAAAAGCACGTGGCAGGTATATGTAGGTGGACAATAGTTAGGTTAGACCGACAATGTTGATATTCCCCATGGGGACTTCCGTGAACTTGCCCACTAGCCCGTGGGTTTTTCTCGCTACAGCTGAAAGCCGAAAGTTTATCTGTTGTTCGATATGGGTGCGCTGCCAGTTTCCTACTCTGGGTACAGACCCAGAGCGCGCCACCAACACTCTTATCGCTTAAATATTTGTTTCGTTAATTAAACTTTTGTTGGTCGGCTGTGGACTGGAGAGGGAAGTGGATCTCCCTTCCGCCGGCGTTGCCACTTCTGCATATTACCACCATCCCAGGAGAGCAGTGTGTGTGGGGGGGGGGGTGAATTTAGCACGCCGCCAGGACTTTGTTAACAACCTGTGGGGGGAGGCTTTGTTTTGGTGCGCGCAATTAAAAGTTATTTTGGGGAAAAGCGGCAACTTACAATAGCGCTTGTTGAAGGACCAGGGCGAGGGCCCTGCTAGCGAGAAGAGTGCAGCTCTAGTATGCCCGACGGACGCCGTGCGAGCTCTATCGAATGTTCCACGCACTAAACACCATATTGTTCGTGAATATCCCACGGTTTCTCAATGTTAAGCTACCATTAGCACAAAAATAAATTATATAATTCCTCCTTATTCGAGAACTATTTCGCAATCTACTATACGCTCAGTCCGGCAGCTGCAGTAATTATAAAATTTCGCTGTTTTTTACTATTAATAGTTTGACTCCATGAATTACTACGTATTTCAAAATTAGTTTTTCTTAATTTATTTGCACCGCACATTTGTTGTGGAGAATCTCTGCATCGGATGATTCTCCGGAACCACACAACCATAACTCGAACAAGAGTCGAGAGTGCAGACTACAACTCTAGCACAATGCTATCTGAGGTGTAATGCTAGCCGAACAACTCGAAACCTAACCTCCTCGAGCATCAACCTACCAAAGTTCCTAAATCTAGCCCTCTCCCACCTTCGGATGGGTTTTCCTCCTCTGTCTCACTAGCTCTAAGAAATAGGGAAGGAATTTAGTGAATAAGGACTATGTTGGTCTCCTTAAACCACAATGCCCATAGAGAGAACCAACTAAGCGGACAGCAACTCACAATCACCCTCGGATGGGCCCCGAATCAACAACTTTCAACTATCGACAGTCTACAGAGCACATCCACGAAGATAAATGCCACCCATGCCCGAGAACCTGACATCTGGTTCGGGACCGTTGAGAGGCTAAGACTTCCAATTTGGCGAGCCTGCCATTACCCTATATTCCTCTTCATCCCAAAAGTTCCAAGATCCTGAATTGGAGAGGAAGCATTCCAAACGTTTTTTTTCCACTAAATTAAATAAAGGAAAGATGAAGGGAAACAATCGGACCGAGCTATTAAATGTTCATAACCCGAGATGGGGGTTCGTCCGGTCTGCGCGAGACACCCTCTTACCATCGTTTGGGGGTCTTCCATTGCTAAAGGATGGCTCAGAGGTTATTTCACTTGTTATTTCATCTTCTTTTCTTCCCTTCCGCCAGTTAAATACAACAGACTCCGGCGGCCACAGAACGGCAGGATACTGTCCACTCCATTTATTTAGAATGTGAGGCCATCTTGGGCAGGCTGTAGTACTCTCCTAAAGGAACCAGAAGAAGGGTGGATGACTGGTGATGACGTAACCAACACTGTTTGCATACGACAGCCCGCTTATTGCTCAACTTCCCCCTCTCCAGCCCCCTCTCCTGCACCCCTTCCTTCCCACACAAATTGGGGAATAATTCTTTTCTTTTTGTATTCAAAGTAGAGACATTCTGTCCTTGCTGGAACATTCTGGATAATAATAAACAAAACCAAACTGTCCGAGCCGTTATGGCCGAGACGCCATCTCAAACCCAGATAAATGAGGACGAAATTACACACTCACACGACTTCTCTACATAGAAAATGTTTGGCCAATTTTCCGCCTCAATGTTTAATAGCTCTCAAATAGCGTAGAAGCTCCACTCAACGAAATTTTCCAACAGAACCGAGACTTCCCTTAAAATCGCAGCATACTCGTACTGCACACTAAGTCTCTTATCTTCTTTCCTTTACTTCAGCCTGAAGCTGAACTTAAATTAAGTTTGGAAAGCTTCACGTGAAAAAAATCAAAAATAATAAATTCTTTTACACTATTAAATAAATTGTTTTATGTGAAGTTTTACTGACTCTAACGTTCTTAAGAAGTAAATGTTTTTATGGAACTCCGATTTGAAGATGGACAAATTTCAACTAAAAAAGTGAAATAAGAAAAAGTCAATTTGTAAATTTGAAATGAGTGAAAACTGAAATTTGACAGAACAGGTCGAGAAGGAAAGCGAACAGTAAAGTTTGTTGGGGTCAATCAGAGACCCAGCGCTGGCAAAGTAAGCTTAGATTATTGCTGTTCTGTGGAGAAGTGAGCGAGCTGCAATTACACCAGCAAAGCTTCTTCAACAGACTGTGGCGAGGAGCTCTCTACTGGAGTGCCTAACAATATTGTCTCTTGTGTGGACTCCACAAAACCTCAATATAGCCGACAGGAAATGATCTACCAGAACTCACTCTTAGATTAGATCTCGTTCACAAACCAGTATTTTTGAGGGAGCAAATAGAATGGAATGGAGTTTAACTCACCCACTCTTACCTTTGATCAAACGGTTCTCAGCATGAACTTACAGAATCACTAAGAATAAGAACTTCACTATGAACCCAGTGATCTTAGCGCGGGAACGCTTTCCCTCATTCCCTTAGTCCTCAAGGTCTCTCTTTGTCAAACCAGAATTTACAAAACATGTGTTTTAATTGTTATTTCCCAATTAATAAATTATTAATTCATGGAATCGTACATTTTTCAAAATTTATTTTCGTTGTTTACACTATTAAAGTGCACTTTATTTTACCGATTTGAAATTACGATAATAAATTTTGTAACACGTAAAAGTAACTAAGTACATAACAACAATAACATGCGCAACAACAAGAACCTGAATGCAGAAAACTCTCTTTTCCCTATTGCCATAGTTACGCCCATTGTATGTGGAAATTTGAATTTTTCCTCAAAGTGGTGAAAGTCTGTGCAAGTGAAGTGTTGCAGTGAAGTTGGCCAGCACCAACCCTTTAGTACAGTTTTTATTAATTAAGAGCACTCACTGGGAGTCCAGCAAGAGTCAGGAGAGTAGGAAGTGGTCAACAGTTCGCTCTAATGATCTCACGGGCAGGGCACGTCCCATTATGATTAGGGAGTCCTTATGAATATAAGAGGTGAACACCCGAACTTAAAAAACCAAATTCGAGAATACTCGAACCCTAATGGGAGGTGGGCCCTAAAATGGGAGGTGACTCTAAATTAGCGATGGTAATTTCAATCCTTCAGCCGTAAATACCCATTTTCAGTTTTTTCCCCTTTCTTTGTAACTTCTGGAAAACGGCTCCTACGATTTTCATTAACCTTTGGGACGCTCCTTGATAGGAAAATTCCATTAGGGGAATTTAAAAGAAAAATGATTGGAAGCTCGATGCTAAAGGGCTATTTCGGCCAAATGTACAGTTCTATCACTTGTACATTGTTAAGAAGGGTTACACTTAGTATTGGCTACACAATGTATTCACATTGTGATTGGGACATCCCTTAACCACAAGTAAGTATAATATTGACTCTCTGGACCGGCTTTGTAGTGGTATGAGGTTAAAAGCCACATCTATAGTGGGTGGGTACAGGATCACGATGAGTAATACTTGGCTGCATTAATATGACTTCGGGAAATTGGTATCCAGGATAATTAGAAATGCAATTGCGTTTCAATCCTTCAAAGGGACTAATTTCTTTTCAAGAAAACATGTTTAAAGTTGAGCAAAAAGTGAATAGTAGCGAGTTTTCTTTTGTAATTGACTTTTTTCCTTTCCTTTGCTCTTTCATTTCCCATCTTCTCAGACTTGTCAGAGTACAGAGTAGGGGCGGAAGCGCAGCTTTAAGGCTAGTATTGAATTACATTTTAAGTACTCGCTAAGCAATTAAGTTTGACGAATGGCCTGTTGGTCCTGCGAACTTGGTCGCGGAGGGGGGTCTACTATTGCGCTAGTCTAGGAAGACCCGCTTCAGTTCGCGCAGCAAAATCCGAGAAAGAATTATGAGCGTTATAAATTAAGTGGGAGCCGCTGGTGCCACTGTTGGCTACCACTCTTAATCATAGAAATTAACTATTAAACTGTAATTAGAATTTACCCCCACTTTTTTTCTTATTTCTTTAGCTTTCCTTAATTAATAAGCACAACACGAAAATGATAATCGCAGAAATTCCTTGATGGAGGCCAGGATTTCTAATGTCGCAGACTCTTTCTTAACGTTAACTGTATTTAATGTTCGAATTTCGCCACAACCACTTAGTTTTCGACTAAAAACTCTTTGCCCAAATAAAATAATTTGATCTACCCCTCACACGACTTTTTCTCACCGAAATCCTCGTAATAAAATTTATCAGGGAAGGGATTAGAGCTAAGCGGTTAGCGTATTGGATTCCCACGCGGAGGACCCGGGTTCGAATCAAGCTGTTGACCCTTAGATTTTCTCAATCTAGGAGCTTCTTACAGCTCACTGTCCGGTGATGTTGTCTGTAACGAGAGAACACTGTCCGGAGGCCGGCAGTGCACTGAAAAAAGCTCCGGGCGCCCAATAACCTGAGATGTTGCCGCGCCTTAAAACATTTAAAAAAATTAACAAATAAAAATAACAAAAACTTACAGTTTTAAAAGTTAAGTATAAGGGTTGATTAAACGCCAAAAGGTACACAAATCAGCAGTTCCCAACATTTCATTAATACTTCATTGATATAATTTAAGTAATTTTACTGCATTAACTTTTCCTTCACATTTTTTAGAATTTATTAGATGTCACAGACCCTTATGCTGGCCATTTTCGTCTACAAAATATTTACTCAAGTAGCACACCATTTAACTTAGATTGACTGTAATATCTATTTATCTATAATAATCAAACTATTAATCACAGGTGAAAAAGAAAACGTTATAAAAAATATTAAAAAAATATGAGGCTAAAAAATTCATAAACTTTTTTAAAAAATGCTTACACCAACATACATCAATGATTTTATTTATTTATTTTTATTTTTAAATAAAAATCATTGGTTTAAGTTCATTCTTCGATTAAAGTAATTGTTACTTTAGTAGTAGTCAATCGTTTATAATAATAGGTAATAAATTATCTGGCTTTATCGCAAATAATATAGTTTTCTTCAATTACATTCTCAATCTAGGTGTTCTTCCCACAATGTTATATATATGTAATATAAAATAAAGAAAATAAAGATATGCATATTTTTAGGACAGCTAATTATTCCAGTATTTTACCATAAGTAAAATTAGGGGGACTAAATTAAATTACAATTGAGAAATGAGTAAATATTGTTGAATAATCTACTTGTTATTAACTGTATGTTATTTGTGCTCACGAATATTTCGGTAAGACGAATTCAAGACTGAAATATTGTTTTGAATCCTCTGTGATTCAAATTTAAACAGTAGCCGACTCTAACTTAGTCTTTTTCTACTTTAACATGCATGTATATGTGACTACTCAGAATAAAGGGCACATTAAAGAGAAATCAGAAGAATAATTTGGAATAGAGTTAAAATAAAAACCTGTTTAATTACGAAGATATAATATACATTTTATCATAATTGTAACAAAATAATATTATGAATGAACTGGCCAGCATAAGGGTCTGTGACATCTAATAAATTCTAAAAAATGTGAAGGAAAAGTTAATGCAGTAAAATTACTTAAATTATATCAATGAAGTATTAATGAAATGTTGGGAACTGCTGATTTGTGTACCTTTTGGCGTTTAATCAACCCTTATACTTAACTTTTAAAACTGTAAGTTTTTGTTAAGGAGATTTTTGTACCTTTTGGATAGATTTTCCTTTTTGTCTATTTGCAAAGTTACGTCTGCTTTACAGATTTTTTAAAATTTGGAATAAGCTATTCTATCATTATAACCTGATAAGGTGTTAAATCGGAACCGTAACTACCACTGGAGAGATCTTTTTAAAGAATGATTATAGTTGCGGTCCCCAAACCATCCTCAATAACAATTTTTTTTAGAAAGCGTTTTGAATAAAATAGGAAGGTACGTAAATAGCAAAATTAAACTGCGATTTCAGTACTTCCTTTTAAGAGGAGCAAGAAAAATAAACTGCGATTACAGTACTTCTCCCTAAAAGGCAAAGATTTTGAATCGAACGACAATTCATTGATGTAAATCGGTTCACTCATTGATAATTTTAACGATTGCAGTACTTCTCTTAGTAGGTGTAAGAGCATGATGGCACTTCACAGCCACGTAGAGGAGCTTTCATCACTTTTTCGTGCTAAATTTTATCAAAATCGGACTAAGCGTTATAGAAATATTGGTAATAATAGTTTTAGAAAGGGCCTTATTTGGGTGGGGCAAACTTCCCTCCTTATGAGGCATAGCGTCGAGACTTTTAAAGTGCAAATCTGTACAAAATTTCGATTCGAATGACACTTCATTCATGAATATCGGTTCACGTGTCGATAATTTGAAACGATTGCTATACTTCCCCTTAACAAGTGTAAGAGCAGATCGTCGCTTTATTGTTACGTAGGGGAGCCCTAACTCTATCATCCTACCAAATTCTATCAAAATCGGGTCAAGATTTACAGAGTTATTAGTAATAATAATTTTGGAGGGGGCCTTACATAAAGGGGGCTAACTCCTCTCCCATTCGATGTACAGCGTCGAGACCCCCAAAAGGCACATCTACATAAAATTCCGAATCGAATGACACCTCATTCATGAAAATCGGTTCGCGCGTTTAGGCGCTACGTTGTTTACAAAAAAGGTAACAAGAAGAAGAAGAACAACAACAACAACAACAACAAGAACAAGAACAAGAACATTTTTTGAAAAAGCCGTTTTTGCTCATTTTCGGCAACTTTTTTCTCGAAACCTATTAGATCTGGGTGGTTGCAAAAAAATTACAGTTATAAAGGAGGGTTCGGAGTAAGATTTAAAGAAAATTTGGGAATTTTATCTTTTATAGAAAAATAGCAAAAAATTGTCAAAGTTGGGTGTTTTTCAACGTTACGCTTTTTCGTGCAGTTTTTGATGGTCAACCCTTATACAACTGTCCTACCGGACAGTTTTAATAAATAAATAAATAAAATAATATTTATCTAGATACATAAAATTTGTTCAACTAAATACTAGTATAATATTCAATATAATTTGACATTTCCGTTGTTTCGCAATGATAGAGGAAGCGTGACGTCACAGATCCCAAATAATTCATCTAAAATCAATATTTCCTGAGAACTAATTTAGGTAGGCCTGAAACTTTGTTCAAGTTCCGCTGGAAAACGCGGAAAAGATGTTCCGCATAGTCGCGCTTCCAGTGGACAGATATTTTCCCAGCTCGGAATGCTGTAAATTTAGACTTTTATGCGGTGTTGGAACCGTAAGATATGCTTTAAAACCGTAAATAATAATTACAGGCGAAACTCAAATTTGGAGAAATCGGTGGAGCGGAAGTACCGAATTACTTTCTGCGGTTTTCCGCAGAAAGTGTTACAAAAAGACAACACTGAGAAGATCGGCGCCAGGTGATTTTTAGTGAATATCCGGTTTGAGAAAAGGAGGCCCACCTCCGAGGGCACTAATAGTCGGCGAGCTGTCTTGTCAGCCTCCCCTCGTGGGGCCGCCCCCAGCTGGAGACATTACCACCCCTCCACCAACACGGTCGTTATCTTCTACAGCAGATCGTTTACTTCCTCCTTTCTTATCATTTTTATGTTATTCATACGAATTGAATAGATTTAACCAAAAGAAAAAGCAATAAAAATGCAATAAAATAATGGCATATCTATAAGGCACTGCGTGAAGAAAGTTAGGCATTGGTTTTGTTCTTTCAGAATTGTTATTGGGGGCGGTAAAGATTGGCCACCGCGCACAGCTGATGGTCTCTCTCTCAGCCTTGCTTTCTCTTCCGGCCTTGCAGAGATAGTACAGTGTGTCGATATTCAATTTGAACGGAAATTTAAGCGCTTCTCACCTCATGGTTAAATTGCAGGAAAATACTGGATTTCGGTAGCAAGAATAGAACCAGCACCAAATACCAAGTTTGGAAAATCCTGCTACCTTACATTTCTGAGGTATCTGTTATCACCACTTACCCTGGGTGCGACTATGTCTTCAAAACTTGCATTTCCAGGGAGAAGAACCTTGTGGAAAACAAAGTGGAATCATCAACGGTGCTGAAAACACCATCCAGATGTGCGTTTTTGATGCTCGGAGAAATGCCATCATCCTGTACAAGAATCGTGACGCATATATCCGTCATATAAGACGTAGTTTACTTCAAAGGTTGGCCTCAAAGTGACCAACCACGCTACTGAGTCGACCCAGAATCACAACGCTTCCTGCTCCAGCTCCAAGAATTAAAACCAAAAGAAAATCTAACCATAGAAGTGGTACTTCCGGTGAATTAAAGCTTACTCCCAAAACTTGGATCTAACCGTGTACACTATTGGTCGGCATATAGCTTTAAACTGGCATTCAAATGGCCGCTTTCCGTTCACAGTGCTCTTACAAGAGTTTTCCGAGGAAATGGCTTAAATGCAAGTTATCGATCTACATTAAACAATCAGCAAACCAATGTCTGCAAAACTTCCATGGAGCCAGTTTTAGTAAAGTCCCAAAAAATTGAAAAATCAATTCAGCATTTTGGCACGTCCGGTTTGATGTGTTGGTAGAACTGTTCACTGTCCCATATTAGTGTCTATTACAAATAAACATCAATTCACAACTGAATCACTTTTCACTAAAAAAAACACTTTTTTAAAGCTTAGGGGGTCCTAAAAACTGAACAACTCCGGTGGTGACTCAATTTATAAAATTGGATGCGATCGCAGCACTTCCTCTTGCCAGTAGTAATCAAGATAACT
Source organism: Rhodnius prolixus (assembly GCF_049639745.1). Taxonomy (NCBI): domain Eukaryota; kingdom Metazoa; phylum Arthropoda; class Insecta; order Hemiptera; family Reduviidae; genus Rhodnius; species Rhodnius prolixus. The sequence continues at coordinate 753,827 of NW_027411598.1, forward strand.
GCCAACTGTAAATCGTTTGGAGCAATAATGTCGGACAATAAACACCATAAACACCCACTTCCACTCTGGGCCGAACAACTCATCATAACAATTAGATTGTAACGATAAAACGCGTCCAACAATCAAAAGCAGCACTTGAGCACATGAGTTCACAGTTTACAGTTTTTGATTAACTAAGTACCATCAGCACTTATTGGTGTTCTAATGTGTTTTCGTAGATGTACCCTTGGCCATTATGTCTGCGCGTAACTTTGTTAATTGGTTTTATGAAATGAAGTGGATACAGGGGGGGGGTACGTGTTAGGGGGCGATATTTTAGACAAGCCTCTCTAGCTGGGTATTCACCAGTCAAAGTGCAATTCATTGCGCCGCCAGAAGGGCAGAGAAGGGCTTTGGTTGTTTAAGGCTGTGGAAGAGAGCCAGTGATACAGAACCGGGGCATTAATGTTTGCCCAATTTAGGTTGATATATGAGTCTTTTCAGTCGCTGCAACCACCCTAAAACTGGCTGGGAGGAACATATCGCTGGAGAGAGGGGGCAGTGTTTATAAGGGCTAAGGACTTTTGGCCTTATAAGGCAGCCTTATAAGGGTTGGCAGTGATCTGCCCAACACATTGTACGCCCTCCTTATTACACACCCACACTAGCACACAAAGTAATCTTCTTAAGCTCGTCCTAAGTCACCATAACTGTGTTATGAATCAGTAAGAATGCCCTCCTTCTGCGCCCATCAGCCAAATTGTCTATTTGTGTGTGTGTGAGTGTGATTGAGTTAGTAGACAAGGAATACGTAACCGCCCCCAACCGACGGGTTAAGCCGCCTCCTTTCACAAAGTGCGCTCCACTAAATAGTTGGGAAGACCTCACTAAAAACTTTACCAATATTCCCAAACCACCGCAGCCTGGACTGCTCCCAGTGCAAACTGGCTCCCATCTTTCCCCTTACTTCCTATTCCTCCCCGTCACCAAATATCCCTGATTTTGCCCAAACCCAACCATAAACAATTTGCCATCAAAACAAGCTGTAAAACTGAGATCGCCCGCAGTTTTATCCTCCATATCCATTTGCACAGATTGGGCCTAGCTTATCGCATCCACTTAATCAGGGGTTACCATTCAGACTTCTCTGGATGGACCCATGCTCTATGAGCAATGTTGCTGAATGCTTCCCCCCCTCAAATCCATTAAATATCCCCTAAATATTTACTATCCATTACCGCCATAAAACTGGAGGTACAAAGTTCAATCAATTCTGATACAGTAAGCATTACGTTGCAGAGGTATCGAATAACATTTTTTTGAACTTTGAACCTTGTTAGTGAAGACTTGAATGCTATCTAGAGGCCCAGTCTGCTTACAGTCTTCCTCCCTTCGTCCTCTGTTTAAAAATTTATTTATTTATTAATGAAAATAAATGTAAAACACAGTTTTACTTAAAACCTTTTTCTTGTGTCTAATATTCATTTAGATCGATATTGAAAATAAAAATAAATTTCATATTCATTCCTATCACAATGTATTCGATAAGAACGGTCCAATACCTTATTATATAATTGATCCAAAGCTGTTGGGTAAGTCCTAGATTTCTTAGCTTTCGCAACAGTACATTAGGCTTTAATATTATTATAATCTTGTCTTCTATTAATTAGGAATGTGTTACTTCTGCGAAAGGATCGATGGTTAAGAGCAATATATCGAAACCAGTATGTTTATTTTAAATTTTTAACGCAGTGAGCTAGTCTTTGATTGCCTTTTTTTATAGATACTATCTCTGTAGTTTATAGTATTGTGTTATGTGAATCTCTTAAATATATTTTTGGTAATGTGAAGACCATTAGGTGCTGGAGTATCGTTTGGAAATAATAAGCTTTAGAGATGTTATTACTATTTTAGTGTGTTGGCGGTGTCAGAATGTCGGGCGCCCGAAGTTTATAGAGTCACTGGGTACTCACTGATGATGACTCACCTACCGGGGCTTCTCCGCCTACAAGTACTCAAGTTACGACCAATGTCCAAAATGGCCCCATGACATTCTCTTATATCCGATCAATGACTCTCTTTCTCTATTCCTATTCTTCTCTCTGGCCGCCCCCGACTCCAGTCATGGAAATTCTCTTTCCTATGTAGAACAGCCACAGTGGAGTTCTTAATGTCTCTACTTTCTCTTACCCCCAGTAAGAAGAGGTACTGTAATCGTGTAGATTTTCTATTTTGAGTTACCACCGGAAATCTCGGTTAGTGATCGGAGAGTCGAGCTCGAAGAAGTGCACTTAGAAAATGGCGAGAGTGTTTGTCCATGTGTGGTCAGCCTAACTCAAGAAAGGGAAATATAGAAAATTTAAATTTATCTACAACCGATGCCATCATGAGATCGGCTTCTAGCAATCAACCGGAAGTATCGCTTTATTAAGTTGATTTCCAGTTTTTCAAGTATTTTCTCTAATCCGCCTTCAGCAACTTCTCTGTGGACAAGTTGTGTACATCTAATCTGTAATAATAAAATTTATTCGAAACCTTTTTCCCAGGAAAATTCAATTAAAGGCACTTTCTGAAGTGAGAGATATTTAGACTTTTCTCTAAAGCGTCCGACTTTGCCCAAAAGCTGACTGCCGAGTACCATGCTGATTGCGTCATGTTGATTTGTGTACATCAATTCATATGTCATTTTCTAAAACCACTTTTTCGAACTCGAAATGGTGGCTTCCGGTGCTGACTGGGTACCGAAAATATGACCAGATACTAGTAGATCGAGATAAAATAGTGACGGCCATCCACCTTACAGTGAACGTGCGCACTCACAGAGAAAGTGAAAGAGATATCCTGATTTGCATTGCAGGTCTGACTTGGCCCAGCCCTAACTCCGCCTTTCAATAGCATCCGACATGAACTCCATCTTATTTATATCTGTGGCTCGACTATTCCACTGCCTCCACCGTGTCTTCCCCGCTCGTGCTCAACACCAAAGTTCTCGCCAAGAAAAATGAGGCAGACAGAAAGCTATTTGAATACAGGACACCTTTCCCGTCTTGCCCACCAGATCTACACATCCAGCGTGAAACTAAAAGACCAGGTGAGCTGAATAACCAAGCAGGAGGTTATATTCTCCGGCTGAGGCAGTGCTCATTATATTTCAAGAGCTCACCACGTGGAGGCGCCGTCGGCTGGTTGCTCAAGATGCTCACAGCCTCCCTCAAACATGCGCTTCTCTCACCCTGAACTTCCACTCTCTGTCCGTCAAAAATGTTCACGCCTGCGGTGCAATCAATAAATACTGAATAAAACTAGATAATACATTGATATGAGACCCATTGTCAAGATATAGACGATATAACGATACAAATCTGACCTATATACTCATCTTTCGGCAATTTTCACGACTCTTAAATCTAAACTAAAAGTGCACAACATTTAAGGGTAAAGGCAGTAATGCTGTTTATTTATTATGGTGGTTATGAGCGTCTACTTAAAAATGGAAAACACGTTAGTGGAGCCACATTTTTATTTCTAAGACAAAATGTTAATGTAGTTACTTCCGACTCTGGCCAAAACTCCTAATTACTTAGGCCCCCTTAAAAAGAAGATGATTACTTTACGAAATATCCACTTTTACACATCTACGTTGCCAAGTGCTACACTCAGGCAGTTTTACGTGGAACCCAAATACCTTGAACCCTTAATGACTAGAACTTAATAGACCTTACGGACCCTTGGACCCTTGGATAAGTACGTAATAAAACTCACACACTAAGTCCATAAGGGTTCCACCCAAACCATCCTGTATAGATCCCATACAGTCCTAAGTCCTTCACCGAATAGTTACTGTACCCTATTGTTTCTATCACAATCTCATGGCACAGCTGTCCACCCTGACAGACCACCCGCTGACCGCGGGATCTCCACATTCCTGGGGCGTTCCAGCGCTGGATGGTAACTCTCTCCAGGTATCCCAATGGTTTTTATTAGTGAACTACTAATTTTATTTAGTGAATATTATTAGTATCGTTGCTATTTTCTTTTTCGTCAAACTCACTAAAGACATTTGCAGTGCACTGCCTGTATTCGTACAGTGTTCTCTCGTTACATGTGGTTTACTACTGTAAATAGTTTGAACAGATACAAATAAATACTGCGTAAACAAAATCTTAGAGAGGGGGATTTTTGTAGTTTTCTGCAGCCTGACAGGTTGACAGGTAGTAGCAACGTCCTAACTTCTCCTTCGCTTCAGCTCGTAAGGACCGTCCAACGAACCCAGCACTCAGAACTCGAAGGGATAACTTTAACGGCGGAAAAATAATGTAGTTTAAATTAAAGTTATCCCTTTATCTCTCTGCCTCTTAATGTTTCCGTCGCCCAGGCGGCGCAGAGCGGCCTTACAAAGTTCCTTGCGTTCATCACGAGCCCTAACCAACTTCTCTAGTCCAGCCCTTTATCCTGCAAGCTTATCACGCCGACCTCATGTCGTTCTGGTGGGCATCCACACCCTTCCGATTCCGCATGCTAAGCCTTTACAATCCGGTTTTTGGACCGGATGTAACGAATCCGCACCATCAAAACCGCACTTCCGCTTAATCTACTGTTCTCAAAAATTGAAACTCTAGCAAAGTTTTTAATGTTCACTGAAATAGTAAATGAAACTAAAAAGTATATTTTCTCTGAATTGGCCCTTCACCGATAAACCTGAAACACCAATTTTCCGATACTTACTACAAAAAGCCAATTTCCATTCGCATAAAGTTCACATTAAAGTGAGAGATATCAAGAGTTGAAAATATATAGGATCTTTAAAGAAATTCGACATTTTTTTTATAGAGTTGTAAGTCTCTTCCGGTTGAAAGAGTTTAGCCAAAATCTGAAGTGCACCTAGTTTGGGCTTCCTGTAACTGTACGCCACACGCAATACAGGCGCAAACTGAAACCTTGCTCCGGTAATGAATTTTCTCCCCAATTGCCTTTCTTGAAAAAGATGGCATTCCGGTCATATATTATCAGCCAGAAATTACAGAAATCAGATGAAGATGAGGAGTTACGGTTCCCGATTAGTTTAATCTGACTCTGGATTTCATTATCACGATTTGTGTGAGTATGTGTTGGTTAGTACGGTGCCGTTGTCCTGTGTAGTGGTGTAATATTACTGCTCGGAAGTTCTAGACCTGGTTCCGAATAGAGAAGCTCATCTATTATGCATTCTCTCTCTCTCTCACTCACACACACACACACACACACACACACACAACAATAAACCACAAATTTCGTTAATAATAAATGTCCCCATTGCTGTTAAACACACGTAAATTCAGGAAAATTAAGTGTAGTAGGTTGGCCAACCTGTCTCTCAATACAGCTCTGTGTATAACAACAACTCAAACATTAAGTTTAAGCTCCTGTTATATAAAGTTACACAAACAACTTATACACGCAATTTTATGACGTTTTGGTCCTACGGGTCTTATTAGAAACAAACAAATATCTAATTTGAAATTCGCCCTTAAAATTTAAATTCGCCCTTGGTATTATGGCATTTTAAAATTTAATACGACAAATTTTCTTTCAACTTTTAAAATAAACCAAAATTATGGAGAAAAGTAATATGAAGGTTTAGGCACTTTGATGTAATACTGGTCCAGTATTACTGGATACTGGATTATAATTTTCTAAATAACCAAGTGAAAATCTTAAATAATCAATATCCACTCTAATATCTTTGGAGTTCCACTAGTATCTGATTTCTTTAGAACGAAGTGGCTTGTTTAATCTAAAAGCCTGCATTGTCTTCTATCGAACAGCAAGCCACTTCACATTGACGAATTTGATTTGATAAAAATGATTCAGAACATAACCACCTACAATCCTCTTTTTTTACCGTTTCGCAATTCGGGATCACTTTACATTACGAGACACTGAAAGTGGTCAACATATCGCTTTCAAACATCGCCAGTCGCGATTAAATGGGACCACAGACACCCAAAAAAGACACTGGGCCACGTGTACACTGGTCATCAGTAGTGAAAGGAAATTATGTCTCGATCGTTATCTTCTTCATAACAAAGATTCCTTTTTTCATTTTATTTCAGAACATCGAGGGCCACAACAAATATCACCGGCGCCACATGGCCTCCAGTGTCCACACCCGATCCAGATAGACGAACTGGAACGCTATTCAGCGATTTTCCTATAAAATTTACCAAATATTTTCCAAATGAAGGCCGAACGTTTCAGCTTAATTTGGCCCTGATAATAGAAGTGGGCGAAAGAAGCAGTAAAAGCAGAAATCTAGACGAATCGGAAGTCAATAGGGTTCTTTTCCTTTGTATTTTACTTTGCATTTCCCAAAAGATGGCTGGCTACCCTTTATGTTTGTTTTAGCTTTGACCTAAAATCTAGATAACAGAGACAAAACAAGTAGCAATCTAGACGAACTGGCACCAGATCCATGGAACCAGATCCACGGAAGCAGCTGAGTTAGACAGGAATAGTAGAATTCTTGACCAGAGATGTCAGTCTCAATTAAAACTCGAGCTATTTGGTGCAGCTGGCAAGATTCACTTTACTGAGCATGGCCGACATATCGCTGGAACTAGTCAGCTCGTTTATACAGGCCACCAGGATAGGTCCTTGGCCACGTTTACGTTGGTTAAAGGGTTAACGAGGGAATTGTGTGTATGGTATTGCCTAGAGTGCTATTTCCTTCATAACAGTTTTTCCTAATATCACTCTATTCTAGATCATCGTGGGCCGCAGTATATTGCCTCGGCGGTGGCCAGAGTTTGACACCGCTGCTTTAGTCTCTTTCTTCCACGCTAGTCCTGGCTGATTCTGGTTTGTTCTTTAAGTCTATGACCTTCCCCACTATTGCTTGTATGATTCCTGGTGATATAAGTGATATGAGTCTACGTCGTTCCCCACTTTGATTAAACCGTTCCATTGATCTAACTCCAATGTTAGTCCCTAAAGTAACATTTCTTATATCCTATGCAATAACGTCTGTTTATTTTTCTTCAATATTCCGCCCATTGTAGCATTTGGAGCTCCACCTGATGGCGGTAAGAGAAAGCTTTGTTGGTGCTGGTGGTGAACAGTCTTGATAACTAGATGGCGATGGGTGAAGGTACGCTCGTGGCCGGGGAGAAGAAGGGGTAGAAGATTGTACTTGGTAAGTTGCTCTTTTAAGTAAGAACTTGGCAGCGACTTCGCTTCTGCTGTGATAATTTATGAACTTCACCAAAGTAATGAAATAAAACAAAACTTCCGTATTAGCAACAGCAATCGGCAGACAGTATTCCAATTTTAGAATTGTAGGGGAAGTTTACAATAAGCTACTGCGTGTGGAAATGCAACTTCCGGACGAAATGGTGCCTTCAAGTACATATTGTAAATTACTCTTTCTTCTCTTGGTTCATATTCCAAAGATGGAGTCTACGGCTACCACAGAGTCGACATTAACTTTTGTCCTAAAAACTCTCTCTTGATTTAAACATTAGTTGGAAATTTTCGTAACATGCGCCGAACACACTGTTATTGTGTATCAAATTTTGTATGAGTGTCACTCGCCATATTGGAAATTGCAGGAAAGCCCAGTCTTAACATTCCGATTGAATTTCCCCCTGGGACAGCAACTTAGTGAAGAAAATTCATTAACCAAAAATACTAGTTTACAGAGTGATTTCTTTTTCACTTTTACTCTGAAAACAATCGCAGCGATTATTTTGGAGCTCAGACTCACTGATGAAGTTCTTCAACTTTTATTCGAAACATATTCCATACAATGAAGGACCCGTCCGCCAAAATACCGTAAACATTAAGTACGACCTTTCACTGATATCCTTTAAGGAGGAATGTACAGCAGAAGTTCCAAAGTTTAAGAAATCCTCAACCGAAAATAGCACACCACTGCATGGCACGAATTTTCTTCTTTTTTCTTTTAATTTTCTAATCCTGGCAGGGGAAGGAAGGTACCATACTGGGAAAACTGATGGCCAATGCCTCAAGTTTGCTGACCTGTTTGCAAGTCACCTTCAGCGTGTACGTCGAAAGAAGGTTAGACAAGTATGTTTGTACGAGATACCCACCTGTTTCTACCCCAGGTAAGAGCTAGAACTTACAGAGCCCACTCTGGTCATGGCATTGTTCATGCTGTTAATGGAGCTTTCAAAAAAAGGCACACCCAAAACAGCGCACGGACGGACAATAGAAATTAAAATGCATAAAAATGAATAATGTTGCAGAGGTCGCCGGTGCCGGAAGTGTGTAGTTAAGAAGGAAGTGCTGTACAGCCAAATGATCTCACCAAGGCTGACTTCCGCGTTGTTTCTGTGTGAGAGTGAATCAACAACTGGTTGTTCATTTGAGACAAAACCACAATTAATGTCATCTTTTGTTTAAATATGGAAGAAGAGCTTTTTAATTTAAATTTTTGGTTTTGTTACTTAGTTTTATTATTCTTTATTTTATTGTGTTTGTGACGAGTTGTTATTAAGTGAGCGCTCGTGTGTTTGTATTTGAGCTTTAATTGTGTGTGTGTGAAGCGCTGGTGAGCAAAGCGGAGCCACTTACTCACCGCCAGCTCGCTCTAACTCACATACACTCCCCGGCTCTCATCAAGATTGCATGAGTTAATTTGCATATATATTGTTGAGTCACATTAGCATATTCAAGTGAGATTTTTGCGAGTGTAAAATTACCTTTTTCTTAACGTGTCACACTAAACCACCCCCCACTCACCCTCCTCTGCCCCCCAAAACCAACTCCCTGAGTCATTTTTCCTTCTTCTTTCTCACCCCACCTCTGGTCATCATTTCTTACAAATAACCCTGAAATGTCTACCATAAAGTCTCATCGTATACCTTCTCTCACTGGCAGCAAGAGGAAACTAAGAGACCGAGTCATATTTTTGAAATTGACTAAATATAAATTTATTACCTCATTTTATGAATTTAAATTTTCTTAGTATTGCCCGAGTGTTTTCCTTGACGTCGCTCAGGCGTTCGACGGGGTGTGGCACGAGGGACTACTGTTTAAGCTGAGGGAGATTCTTCCTCATACTTACTACCTCATCCTCAAACCCTACCTAAAAGATCGATATTTCAGAGTCAACTGTGGAGCAGCAGACTCTGACATCCGTCTAGCTCGAGCTGGTGTTCCTCAGGGCAGTGTCCTAGGTCCTCTTCTTTACTGCTTATATACAGCAGACATACCTCAACATCCAAATACTATCCTCTCCACCTTTGCTGACGATACTGCTATCTTATCTCCACATTTCGATCCTCTTATCGCTACACGAACTCTACAAACACACATCAACCACTTATAGGACTGGCTTTTCAAATGGAGAATCAAAACCAACGTTACGATGTCCAAGTTTATAGTATTTACTCTCAGACGGAAAATCCTACCTCCTGTCATCTTGAACCAAACTCCTATACCAACTGTGGACAAAGTACGCTACCTTGGACTGTACCTAGACAAACGGTTGACATGGAATCCCCATACTAGACTGAAAAGACAAGAAACTAACCAACGCTACAAACTTCTCGCCAGACTACTTGACAAACGCTCGAAACTTAACCTACATAACAAAAGACTCTTATATCTACAGTTACTGCGACCCATTTGGTCATACGGCATCGAAGTATGGGGATCGACTAAGCGTTCCAACTCACTACGCCTCCAGATATTACAGTCCAAAAAATACTTCGAAAACTTCTTAACGCTCCGTTCTATGTATCTAACCTCACTATCCATAATGACCTCAAAATTCATTTTTCATTACAGATCTTGCTAACACTCGTTTCTTCAAATTTCATTCCTCTACAGCAGTTCATCCTAAACCTCTCATAGAACACCTATCTTCCTCCACATTACCAGGTAATCCTCTAAGGAGATTGAAGAGAAGATGGCCTCGTGATCTTCTCTTATCGTGAGAGCAAAGCACGTTACTGGAGTGGCACCACTGTGTGCCTTCTCCACTCATGATCTCTTCTATTTCTTTTTTCTTTTACCATATTTGCTTGTTGCAACAACTGTTGCAGTGGTAAATTGCTAAAAAAGATTTTAAAAAAAATTTTCTTAGAAACGTAGACATTAGAAACAAATGTTTGGTCATCATTTATCTTTCTCTCTTGATCGATCTTTTGGAGAATGATGTTCCAAATAAAGGTAATCGATCTATCTTCATATAATGAGCCAACATCGTTAAAGAAAATACAAAAAGTCACTATTAGGAAATTCAAAAAAGTAAAAAGTTGATTCAGTCAAGTTGTGTTTCCGGTTGGTCGAAGTGGCTTTTCCTGTCAAGCGAATATCAAATTTGAATTTTATCTGTTTTTCGTTTATTAGTTACGTTGGGGATAAAACGATTATTTCCGGTCAAATCGTCAATCTGGATGATTTCTTCACTGGGAAGAAGAATAAGAGGAAATAAAAAGTTGGAAGTTGTTAGCGGAGGTGTTGATGCCAGCCAGCCAGCTAGTTCTAAGTGGTGCATGTCACGGTGTGGAGATGTATTGGTTCTGGCCGTTGTTTGACAGTTCAACGAGGGCCCCATGTATGCGTTGGGTGAGGGGTGGTTCGGGTGATTAAGTCGAGTATTGTAAAAGCCTAGCTCATACAAGGCGCCTGTTTATTTAATATTGCCAAGGAGATGCGAAGTGCTGTGCCGATAAGGGAAGCCCTCTTCATTATGGCTAAATGGTTTCTCGTGTCGAGCGCGCCGCCAGAGCACTTGGAAGCACCCTCCTGCGGGCTGGTGCAGCAGCTAAATGGCCCCGGCTCTTCAAATGGCCGTAATGGAACCAGCGCTCTCTCACGGCCTCTTAAAACTACCTCCCGCTCACTTCGCTGTGGTCAGTTTCTTTATTCCACCACCAGGGGCCATCACTGTAGCAGCTCTAATATCTACCCACCCCACACCCCTCTATCACCATTTTTTGTTCTTTTTTTTATGAACTCCATAATGTTGGCCCTTTGGAATGGCAATATACTTCCGGAACGTCTTCTCAGGGTTGCTAGGCGTCCAGTGAACACCCTTTCCAAGTCTACAATATTTTCATTCATTTTAGCCAAGAAACAAAACTAGTTTACTTTAACCAATTAAACTACACTGAAAAAAGGAATGAATAATCTATTTCCAAACACAATAATAAAAACTGTTTTCATTGGTGCTCCACACAAAGAAACAATAATTTATAGTAAAAGGGAGGGGATAAAATGAAATGGGCAAACCGTTGCAACAAGGTGACGTGTTCTACCAACTTGTGAAATTAAATATTTACTTTGCGAGCGAACTGATTTCGAGCAAACAAACCTAGTGAGCTGAACTGCTATTTCACATTAGCATACCACTTATTTCTTGTAATCGTAACTTGTTGGCCAAAAGATTGCTCTTTATAAACGTGAAAAAAAAGTGAATTAGCGAAAATTAGACCTGTAACCCTGATTTATTTTTAGCCTTCAATAGTATCTACTGACATGACATTAATTTGAAGGTGAGGTTCGCCTTGGTTTGCTCACAAGTCCTATACTTACAGTGAGGCAATAGTAGAGCTAACGTTTAGTAAAGAGTCTTATGTTTGAAAAGCATTGAAGATTGCAACAAGAGAGCTCTAATTTTCACCTTTGCAAGATAAATACTGGATATGCGTAATCAAGGTGGCAGTGGTGGGTGTGTGTGCGGTAAGGACATGGAGAACCTACGGGGATGGAAGTGCGGTAAATGGCAGGGAGCTGGGGGAACATGTCTGCTCCATTAAAGGGCTTAAATGCACCCTCCAGCATTCATGACTCTTCATGGGGCAAGGAGTTCCGGGAGAACCCCCTCCTATAACCCCACTGTATCCAGGGCACAGTCCCGCGCCTTGTTCGAAACCCACCACGACCCCACAGACCCAGCTCTCTCCCACTAATGGCCTACGATGGCTAGTGTCCATGTTTTATTAAAGGATCCCACAATTACATCCAAACCTGTTTACCAACTTCCGCGCGCACTTCTCCGGCACGATTTCACACTTCCTGTGGAAATATTCTGTGTGTGCGAATACAATGTTCACAAATGAACTTCAATTTTCATGTTAATATTTTTTAGTATTTATTAAGTCTCATTGTGAAGTTTGCCCCGTTAAGTAATTAAATTGAGTTAACTTAATTTGAAAGCACCGTATTCTTATTGACATTGTCGGTGTTAACGTAGCAACCGCTGTTTTTCCTTTGTAATTTAAGACGGTCAACATCTGAGGTGCTCGGACTATTCAGTGCACTGCCGGCCTCCGACAGTGTTCTCTCGTTACAGACAACACTTTATTATTATTCATTTTTATTTATTCATTTATTAGTCATTTTACTCATTTCCCAGACGGTAGGAAAATTAATGTGTCTGACTATAAAAATTAGTGATCATAATTGTATTATTGAATTATAATTCAAATTTGAATTTCCGACCCATAACCCTCTCCCCACTAGAAACCTGTCAAAACCTGTTCAACTTCACGAAAAAGATGTTTCTGTGTCTTGAGTTTTTCCGGGAAATGGCTCCTACATTTTCCTTAAACTTCCTGTGTGCCATCTAGATCTACAACATTCATTTGGTGAAATTTTTCTAAGGCATTCTTTTTAGGTCCCCAGACCTACACAGAGATTGAGATAGTCTTAGACTTTAAGAACTGTTTTAGCGTAATGTGCGTTATATTAGTAACAGTTAAATAATATTTTAAGTTATATATCTGGTAGAATCAAGGGATTTTAGTAAGAATGGTATTATCAACATATTTTTGTCTTAATGATTGATTTCCAAATGTTCTCTTAATGTGTAGAAAACCTCTCCACAGCTATATCATCCCAGCTCTTACTTTGCAGTCAATCCTGGCATGTATACATGGCTCCTACAGGAGCTACCTTCGGGCTGTTGGCGGCGACCAGACTCCTTGTCTACACTAATCGCTTGACGTTTTGATTAGACATCCAGCATCGCCTGCACAATGCTCAAACCCACAAATTGTTTACATAAATCCTGTTTTCACAACAAATTAACATCCAGGAAAAACAAATTACTCTTTCAACTCAGGTTCTACAGGGAAAAACAAAACAAAAAACTGTCAGCGGAATATTCATGCTTGAGGGTGCCAAGTTGTGAAGACTCGAGCATGGGGGCGGCAGACAACTTATAATTCATTGATTGTCATGTCGACACCCTCCACTTCAGAGACTCTCCCTCCCATTAACTTCTCTTTTTATAGAGTGTCCCTCTCTGGACTCCGGAGAAAGGGTGTGCTGTGTTGCATTTAAATAATGGTCTTTAAATAATATAATGAATTCTCTGTCAGAGATGGTAGTGGGTGGAGTCGGCTGTAAAAAAAATAATAATAAAAAGTGAAATAAAAAGTAATAAGAGCGGAGGAGTGGAGGAGGGGAGGCTGTAAGACGGTCGGCTGATGGGGTTCCACGGCTCTGGGATCGATACTCGGCTTTTCGTTATTTTTTAATTTAATAAATCTAGCACACTTCGAACACAGCAGAAATAAACATTTTTTGAGAGTCGCCGCACGACTTCCGGCCTGTGTTGTCGCTCCTGGGACTGTGGCTGGTGGTTAAAGACATCCCCCACGAGATGCTCTTACAGTAGTTTACCTAATTAATTTTTCTTTAAACTTACATTTGAGACAAGATCTGACGTAACTCTGGAAATAGACTGCAGAGAAAAGTCAAACAATCCCCCTCCACCAAAAGGGCTTTTCATCAAGTTTTTCCGGAAATTAATTACAGAAAAGTACTCCTAGTAGAAACAACTTGTGTGCGATATGAAGAAAACACTCAAAACACTCAAGAATTGAAACACCAACGAAGTAGCAATTCCGCTAGGATGAATTTACCCAAAATATTACTATCCGGTCCCGTAGTGGCGTGATAAACCAGATACCAAATTTGATACCAAACTGTGATTAATCAATTTGATGTTATGAGGCGCACACCTCCACAGACAAACCGACAAACATCCAAACTTTCGGACCCACAATAATCTGACACGATCGCAGTACTTTCTCTTTCTCTTAGTAAGAGAAAGTAACGATTTGGGAGGATGCTGCCTAAAGTGGGAATGGAGTTTTTTAATAGAAATGAAGTTTTAATATTAAGACTTTCTCTTGGGGCTTTATTAAGCCCCAAGAGAAAGTCAATCCAACTTTTGGAGGGCGATTTTTCAAGAACTTTCTGTCTAAATTCACCCATTGCCAGGAAGGAGTATTCTTCTGCAGAAAGTATTGCCAAAACGGAAGCCTTCCTAGTGACGTCAATCTTAATAAGCTTTCAGTAAATTAATAAATATTAATTAATTCAATTTGGACTAAACACGCTCCAGCATGTATCCAAGATGGCCGGCTGGCCTCTTGAGGCCTTCCAATGCGATGTAGAATATAACAGAATTATAAATTATCGAACCGGATACTTTAAAACACCGGCATTGTCAGGGGTTCAAAAAAAAATATACTGATTTGGTTTGATTCAACTACAGAATTCCTAACAGAAAATAATACTGTTTTGCGTGATGAGCTGCAAACAAATGCAAGACATATTTCTTACTGGCGAAGTTTTCTAGTATTCTGCAAACTTCCGGAAGTCTCCAAAGGTTTTCCCTTGAAAATGGAATTGACTCTGTTGGCCTCTTACTTTGACTTTTTCTCAGAGAATATTGATTTCAATGTGGTTTTGGTAGAGCATCACACATCGTTCAATTTTTTTTTTTTTTTTTTAGCGCATCAACAGCTGAGGTTATTAGCGCTCGGAGCTTTTTTCAGTGCACTGCCGGCCTCCGGACAGTGTTCTCTCGTTACAGACAACACTGTCCATCACCGGACAGTGAGCTGTAAGAAGCTCCTAGGAAGAGAAAATCTAAGGGTCAGCCGCTGGATTCGAACCCAGGACCTCCGCGTGGGAGTCCAGTATGCTAACCGCATAGCTAATCCCTTCCCTTACAGACAATTATTAATATTATTATTATTATTATTATTATTATTATTAAAGAGGTTTTAAATAACAAAAAAGTCCAATTAAGTTTTCAGTACAAATTTAATTTTCTAGAGAACTTAATTTCGCAAGTTGCGGTTTGAAAAATAAAAATGGTAAGATTGTTCCAGCCAATTATGTACTTCTCTCTTCAGACCATCCAATCAGATTATGTTTAAAAGACGGCAAATGGAATTAAGTGAATGCGTTATGTAAGCGAGGAGAAGAGTAGAATGCATTCGAACGGGGCCTGAATAGGATACGGTTACGTAAGTGTTGTTGTGGTGGAATAGAGGGAGATTGCGGATCGATAGAGTGTCTTCGTTACGCAACTGGCGGGCACCTCACTGCCTGCGGGATTACCTTGCCACATGTTAGCGTCGATAGTCTTTCTCAGAGTAGCTGCACATTGAGAATCTGCCAGAGAAGATTGGAAATTTGGTAAAGAGGATGAAGAAAAGTTCTCGGCCAGAATTTGGTTTGGCGTGAAGGCCATCTATTTGCAAATATTGGTGGACAACTAAACACTGTGAAGTTAGAACAGGTGGAATTGACTGTGATATCCCCGATGGATACGTACAACACTGCTGTTAACATCGTTATCTTGACAGCTCTTTGATTTAACATTTCTTTTTCACCTTATCTGACAACTACCAAAATGTATCGCTATAAGTTTTAGATCAGTGAGGCGCTGTCGAATTTCTTTGAAGAAGTGAAAGTAATTTTTGCATTGCGTATGATGTGAATGCAGCCTAAGAGGAAGTACAAAGCAAGCAGGATGTAAAGACACACTTCCGGTTTTTAAAATTTGCACACGCAGAGTGAATTTTTTGTTCACTTTCAAGGATTTTGAAAAAAAAAAAGCATTTACCTATGATGAAAACAAATTTTGACTTTTTCTAGCGAAGTTAGAAGTCTAAACCAATCGTATCTGTAGGGCGGATCGGTCAACTTAGTGCTTCTTAAAGGAGTAATAACGAGCGGAAGGTTTAGTGTCTTGTCGGGGATGCCCTCAGCCTGACATGTATCATTGCCGTTTCATTTGTAAAAAAAAAACGAAAAGGGGAATTGAATCATATTTATTTTATTTTGATATTATTTCTTTGCGAGTGTGCGATTGGGCCGAAGGTGATTCAGAAGGAGAGGTGGGGGGGGCACTAAATTCAAAGTAATCTTCCATCTACCGACCTCCTGCCCAGAGCCAGGAGCGTGTCCTAGAACAGCGCACAGAATATTGACTGTCGCAAGATTTACCGCCTTCTGGAGAGAAAAAAGTAGCATTCCTCTTCCTTTCCTTCCTCCTACAACCAGTTCTCCGGAGTATCCTGGCAGGACTCCGAGGGGCGAGTGGGTGTGTCATCCGGACATTTATGAGCGATCGTTATCTTGTAATGTTCCACCCCGTCCCACCAGAAATGCACACACACACTCATACACATGGAAATACTTTTATTGTCCACATACTCGTAAATGTATGATATCACTCAATGCGGCTTACAAGTTCGCCAATAAAACTAGACGGGAAATCTATTCACTTGGAACTTCCAGGAAATACTTCCCTCTCCCCTTCCAAGAACAAAGAATCTGTTGTGAACATCCAAACGACTTTCTCTCCTTGGATTACGTCATAGTAACAACGTCATAGGTTGCTTAATTGTAACAATTTTCCATTAAAGAAAAGTCCTAATAATCATAATTGCTAAAAATCTCAATATGCAGTAACAATATTTTAAAAGAAAGTACATAGAGTCGGTCTTGAGGAGTTTAGCGTCAAGTAGAAAGCTTTTGTGAAATATCGAAGATTCCAGAGATGAATGGAAACAATTTGTTGTCTGCAAATTAAACTCAGTCGGCGTTTGGTTGCTTTTACGTTGGAAAAACAGCTGGAAAATTAACCAACAAAACAGAAACATTTAAATCCCATTTCAATCTAAATTTAAAGAACATTCGACATAAAATGGGCATGAGTTCGGTCTAAACTGGAATTCAGAATTGCTACGCTTTTTAGGCAATGGAAACGGGTGAAATATGTAAATGCCATGTGGGTGAATATATTGTAAACAAATAGGATCAAGGTGTCTCTGCGGCAACCGTGCTGGGGATAGTGACTTCCGCCATTGCAGGGAGCAGTAGGAGTAGGGCATTTCTGTAAACAAGGAGTCACTCTCAATCCCAAAGTAATTATACATATTTATGTAAAACGATTGTAATGGTGAGCATGAAAGGAAAAGCGACGCACTTGTATCGGACCGACTCATTGTATCGAAGTTTTGTAAACAACCAAATATTTCATGGAATATGTGTTTACTTTGTATTTTATATTCTATTGTTGTGATTGTTCACTTTGCAGAGATTGCGAAGAAAACATTTCAAAAAAACTAAACTTTTAGAATAAAGGGAACATTATTTGATTCATTTTCTTTAAACAAAAAAATTTTATTGATTTTATTTTTAGTGCATGAGGTTAACTGGGTTGTCGGACAGATTTCCATCGCCACAGATTCCATTTGGATATTAATACTGTAGCATCTTGTTGATATTGTGTAAGTGAAGTACCGCTCGGATAGTAAGAAAAGTAATTTTCGTATTTTGAAACAAAGATCTAAGTTAGAACGTTAGAATTAACTTAAAGGAAGTCGAGCGAGTGTTCAGGCCAGATTATTTCAGGAAATAACTTAAAAGTAGAAAGGTTTGTGTAGTACTGCTTAAAGCGGAAGAGGCTGCTTGAATTAGCACTAGAGCACAGCAAAGATGCACCAGTTTCGGACAGCATTTTCGGCCAACCAAAGAATAAAAAATAAAAACGGAAGCTGAAAGAAATATTTAGCGGAGCATCGATGTACGCTATCGATAGTTGGCTGTTAAACGAAAAATTCCAGACATACTTGCAGAACGGTGAATGCCACCTCATCACCATCGGCGGTGGGGGGTGCGGCCGCCTACAATGCAGTCAGTGTGCGCCTTTTAAAGGAAACAAAGAATGCCGACATATAGAGCCGGAAACCATCAGCTACTATATATAGAAAATAGAAAAATCTAGGGGAAATGCTCTGTAAAAGGAGAACGTAGAAGGGGCATTATACGATTTGTATTGGGCAAATTCAATTATGGGCCCTGTAATAGCCCCAAGTACTTGGGGCGTTCTGTGAGGAGAAAAATCTATTGTGACTACTCACACGACTTTTCTCTTACCGCCATTTACGTAATGAAATCTCCATCATTTGAACGTTTAAAAAGCGAACGCCATGTTCCGCTTATCGACTTTCTTTGAAAATGCAACTTTATTTACAATTTCATTACTTTGAATTTCTGCTCGTACTAGTATTGCACTGATATTGAGGAGGCCGTGTTTAAATGTCTCTCCTATTGAAGGGAGTCTAACTAAGAACTGTGGAAGATTTTTCCAGCGCAATAATCATTTTCGTTTGGTATATTTCGTCTAAAACATTTTACTTGTCCAAACTAAATAACCAATTGGACTTTTCCAGTTTTAGTTACGTTGACCTAATCCATCAATTCGTCAACTTTCACCTCATGCTCTTCCAAACAATCCTGATCGGCGATTTCCTATGCAATGGATATTACTTTTGTCATTTATCATTTATTTGTAGCTATGCAGTTGTAAATTTCAAATAAATTTAAAAAAGAAAAGTTATGCTAACCAAACACAGTCAGACACTTCGTAACAACCACATTTCCGGACACAAGAGACTCTAAAATCTCTGAGTCCTCTCAGCTGTACTCTCAAACTCATGATAACCATGAAAGCGCTAAATTCTCTTACAGGCAGACAAGGAAAGGTAATAAACAAATAATTCCCTTCGGAACTCGCAGTAAGGTTGTGTTTCTGTTAGTGTGTGTTGTAGCACGAATAGGGAGGGACCTACAGCACAGCTCTATGACTTTTACAAAATTAACAAAGGTTACTTGGGTGTAACAGCTCCAATCTTCCAGGCATGGATAGTACACAAACTGAAACTATTATTCATCTCTTTTTCCAGAAAAATTTTTTTAAGGGTAGTTGTGTGATATATGAGTGTTGGGCTTACATCTGACGTGCCATTCTGGTAAAATGTATGGTTTTACAAAGCGTATAATCTGAATAAGAAGTATATATGTTTTTAATCTATTTCCGTTTATTTTTTTTATTTTTTTTGGAAGAGATGCGAGGGTGTTGCAATTATATATATATATACACTCAAGATATCGGAAACGGATAAGGACAGAATGGAACTAAGGTCTGCCGCAGTGGAGGATTCACGTCAGAGGGTCCTCTACCCATCTTCTACAATCCCATATGTATGGGTATTGGCGGATAACTGGCTTCTCCAGTGTGGATACCCGTTTAGCCCACCCTCGCACCACATCTTTAACAATGCCTTCACTACATATTCATGGTTATCTGCAGTTACTTTGCCAGGATAATTTCTATCTTGTATGAATATCTCAAACTAAAGGAAGTAATGGCATTGAAGCGGAAGTCACATACATAAAGTTTTCTTACGAGTTTCTCAAATTACCACCACTAAATAAACAAATACTCCCACGACTTTTAATCATTATTACACTTTTAAATTTACAATAAGTTAAAAGTCGGAGGGGGTGCTTAACGTTACCTCCCCACCAAAACCACCTGAAAAAAATGTTTTAAATAAAAGTTACGTGAATGAAAGGAAAATTCGAAGTTTACAGGAAATTGTTGGAGCTGCTTTCAAGGAAATCGTGAAAAAGTGGAAGACATATTTTCAAATAGAGAGTTCTCTTGAAATCTAGCTAACAATAACATTCATGAATCTTAGCTGAAAGTATTCTAAAACAAGAAATCTAATAAACATAAATGTTCATTGAATTTTTAAAGTTGTACTCGTAAATTAGAAATTCTATATATTTGCAAAAATTAGATACGTTCAAAAGTCGTAGCAATAAAAAAAAGTAAATATTTTGCAAGTAAAATGAAAGTATACAGCCACCATTTTGTTTATTGGCTAGGTTCATGTAGGGGCGTGGCCTTTTTCAAGAAGGTGTGTCAGTCTAACAATGCCATCTTTCTACTGGTCCAACATACCGCCTACATTTCTCACTTCCAATAAGCCACTATAACTGGCCAATTCTTTATTTACTAATTATTTCTGTGAAAAATAGAATTGAAATTTTTATTATTATTATTTCTTCCATAGATATTTCATAAATTATTGAATTACCTTAAATATACAAAATCAAATATTTCTTAAATTATATTTTTTTATTTATATTTCTAATGAAAATCATAAACAGAAAGGTTAGAAATATTGTCGATTTTAAAAAAGTAAACAAAATTGGGCGTGATGTCCAATAGCATATCCGCCATTTTCTGGAAAAAGGTTCCATTTAAATGTTATAGATCTAGGAGGAAATTGGTTGACGAGGATTAAAGGAAATCGCAGGGGACCTTAAATTAAAAACCTATTCAGCGAACTGGTACTTCCAATCTATAGATTTTAACCAACTAAAACCTATTGTAGTACTCTCTGGTGGCGTTTAGGCGAAATATTGAATTTTAACTTTGAGCTGTTTTGTTTTTTATTTCGTTGGATAGATGGAGACACAGGACAGGAGACACAAACAGTGTAGAACTATTTGTAAAAAAAAACACTGTTTTCTACTGAAAACTTAAAACGGTTATTTCTAGAAAGATCTCCAATTGAAAATCGGCAAGACCTTCCTTCCTTGCCAGCGGAGTAAGTGACAGTAAAGTAATAATAGTAGAAAAAGAGGGCGATATAATGCGGGCTGCAAAGCGAGTTAATAAGGCTGACAGGTGTGATATAGGAGGGCGGAGGTTACCCGTGGTGTAAGGTTACTTGTTAGCAACCTGAGGCAGCACGCGCGCACACCCTAGTGACGGTAATATGAACTACACCGACTAGTTCGCTCACATGGAAGTGTGCAGTAAGTTATACCGGATGTTAAATAATAAATTTGTCAGCCAGCCGCTAATTAGATTGTCATTTCGATGAATCACCGGAGTCAAATGTGAAACTTTATTGCGCGCATTTCTTTTGTTATTCACAGATTTATTTAATTTAACAAAGCATTGCCATAATTCTGGAGCTGAAATTTAATTTAATTACTTAATTTAAATTGATTAAAAATAAATGACTGAAATGTTAAAATATGTTAATTATAGATGTTTGATATGCGTCACTCACCGAAACATTAATATTTTCCACAAATCAATTTGCGTTCTTCTAATCTCACTGAAGAGGAAGTCTGTCATCGTGCTGATATATTTTATTTTTTTCAGACGCTTATCAGCCCCCAGAGTGCGTAAAAGTTTTTTTTTACAATTTAGTCTTATTGAGGGGCGTAGCGTCAGCGTACAGAGCACACTCACACGACTTCCTCTTAAAAGTCCTAAAACTAAACACGTGTTCACTTTAAAGGTGCCCATTTTGAAAGAAACATTTTTTTAAACACAACAATAATCATTTCGTGAAAATTAGAACCAAACTAGAGTAATGGACAGATGAACTGGTACTCCTTTGCCGACTTGCTGCTCTCCTCCGGGATGGCTAGCAGGGTGGACTTGTAAGACGCATTCTAGCCCTAAGTAAAACCAACAATGCGACCTTAATCCAGCTAGGTAGAGGAACTGATCCGACAGATCATCGCGAATGGGTTGAAGTCAGAAGACTGGTCCAGCACTGTATGATGCACAGGACGATCCCCCTCAGCCTAAAGTAGAGATCCCACACTGGATTCTAAGCCTAAAACCTACTGTCAGCCACCTCTTCGGAAAAGCAAAACCAAATTAAGGGTAAACTTACGCAAGGATAGAGTAACTCCTTCCAGGGAACACTTTACGTTGGAAAAGTCATTTTGGGAAGCCGATACTCACCTTTCTCTCGTAATTAGTTTCCTTTAAAAAGTTAATTAATTAAAACGAATTTTGAAAAAACGTTTAAACTGTCAAGCCAAGTACATTAACATTTAGTAAAAGTTGCTCACTTTGAGAGTATTAGTAAGGGAAAGAAGATAGGCCTAGGATCTGGCCTAGTCTAGGTCTATCTTCTGATCTTCTTCTATGAGGGTGAGAGAGAAGAGGGGTGGGTTAGCAGATTATTAAGACCGCATTGAGTGGAGACCTGGCCACTCTGAATGAGAGCAATGTGGGGCGCCCCAATGGGTTAGGTCTATCTAATCCTAGGATTTGACTATTGCAGTTGATCCATCTCCCCCCCTAAAGAAAAAGCTGTAAGAGAAAGTTTAGTAACTGCGCAGACCCGAGTCTTGCCCATTAACACCAGAACGAGTCTTGCAGGAACAAAATTAGAGTAACAGTCTGTTAAACTGCTTCCTATCCACAGACTTGCGCATAAAACCGCCATTTATAGCGCTGCAGGATTAGAGGTTATTATTTAGAGCTAGCCGCGGTCGGCTTGGAATTTCTAGTTTTCTGGTCTTTAAAAAGTTATGGCTGACTTAGACGACAGTTGGTCGGCTTCAACAGATGGAAGAACGGAGTAGCAAGCGAACGCGGAGATAGAGTCACAAGACGGAGGAAAGTGATTCCAGTGTCAGACTGCAGGCAGCGCTGTTAGCAATAATTATGTAAGCGTGAGGGTTGTAAAAAAGCTTCCCCCCACCCTCTCTAGAGAGCCTGGAATGCTAAGCTTCCCACAACCAACTCTGCGAGTAACCCCCCACCCTGGAACAGCGGCGACTGAAGCGATGGCGTTGTAAATGCTTACTTGGAGGGCAGCACTGTCGCCTGTTCGGTGATGATAAGCGGGTGCATATTGCGCACGCCGCAAAGCTGACGGCCACGGCGATGCCGCCTCCAACCCTAACACATACAGTGCGCTTTCCACGGTTTACATTTCATCCTATAAATTGCGATACAAATCTTATAGGGGTAATAACTTTTAAAAAAAATTTTGCTGACTATCGCGCCATTCTTGCAGCGTCGGGGCTCCCGCCATCCAGTTCAGCGTTTTTACGGCGCCAGACCGTCCGCGTTCTTATTATCACACACAAACAGAGGAAGGTCGTGTAGCTTTCCACGGCTAGTTGAATTAATTCTCTCGATTTCTCTGTCTAAACAAGAATTGCCGGAAATCGTTACAAACACTGCCTTTACGATCATCCCACCTCGGTTTTTTTATTCTTGGTCTTACTCTAACTCCGCGCTAGAAGTTGTGCAAACACACCTCTCTCTTCACCAAAGTAAAGAGAATTCTGGACTCCTTAAAAGTAATTTTTGCAAAGAAACTATCCTAACAAAAACTTTAGATAACAAATCTGCCGTTTAGAGAAAAGCAACGGTTTACCAAAAGTTTATAAAAAAATTTGGAAAATTATTCAATAAAATGGCCCTTCCGGTAAACCAAACATTAAGTTTCATCCATGGTAGGAAGTAAACTCATGTCCACTATTGTTAGGCGATCTTTACGCCCAACAATCGCTCAGAGGGCTACTGGGTCACCCACTAATTGTAGCAAGCCTCCAGTCATGTCTTTAGAGCAAACTGAGGGGTGGCCTGTTGGAGAAAGTATGGCAGCGAAGAATTTTTCTTCCTCGTAGAGCGAAATCTCAAGTCCCCACACCAGCAACTTCCTTTCTGTAAGAACCTGCACAAGTGTTATTTGCTAGGCCCATGCAATTAAGAGTTTATTCAATCTACATTTGCCAAAGAAAAGTCTCACGATCATCCAAATAGCCGCCCGACCTTGCTGGACTCATTAATTGACATTCCTCCAGTAGCTGTTAACTGCCATGCTCCTCTGCCTAGGTCCTGGGATTCCACCTCGCCAATCCTGTCCCTTTTTTATGCACCCGTTCACTCACAGCCGCCTCATTGCCCGAATGCCTAGTAAATTGATATTAACTGATTTACTTCACTTAAATTCCTCATTTAAACTAAATAAAATCCCAGGCCTAGACCTGGAACAGAATCCAGTCCTAAACATTTTGGCCTAGTATCCCAAGCCTCTAACTTTCGGCTACGGTATAAACATATTTATACGTGTATGTGTATTTGTGGGAGAAATACGCTAAATATACAATTACATGGTGCTTGTAGTAGTGAACATTTTATCCATTTATTGGTGAATTTAGATTGGTCAATGAGGTTGGTAGGAGGAGGGGGGAGATGAGCAAGAAAATTAATAGCATTGTTGCGCCCCATAGTTCTGGTGCAGGGATGGTCTCCAGTCAATAGGGTCTATTAGAGTCTATTAATCTGCTAACCCTCTCCACTCGCTCTATAGATCCCGAATAGTTAGCCTGTACAGAACTAAGCTCTTCGACCATGTTCCCTTTAGCCTCCACTAGATTGGCATTCCCCAACCTATTTGCCAATCCTAGTCCCATTATAATATTACATGTCTATAATACCCTCATAATGTGTTACAAAATATAATTAATTGTTTATAACAATACGATTAAAATTGTATAGATATTGTCTCATTATTGTTCGGTTGGGGAGAATAAAAAGAATATTCTGAAAGTGAGGCTTTAGCAGTGGGGTGCGCCCAGGATTGCGGAATGGGGACTTGAAAAGTTCCAACCCTCTCCATTTTACCTTTTTCTACAATCGATTGTAATTAAATCGCTTCTTCAGAGTGAGACACCGCCTCCAATTTGCGCTGGGATGCCTAAAGATCTCATTCTGGGTTCTGTGCTCCATCTGCACTGCAGACATCTCCCATCCTCATATATAAATCTCCGAACTTCAATTTGAAACCGATGCCGATGACCCGATCAGTCTATTCTTCAACATTGTACAAGAAATTGAGGAACTCATTGTGTCAACTGGGAAGTTAAACTCATCACTATGACGTTTGTCAAGTAGCATTCACTTGGGATACAGTCCCACTTCAATCTACTCATGTGCCCTAGGGCTTCAATTAGGACAGGGTCTTAACGATGTCACCCACACACTCGCACTTAATGTCTAGAATTAAATAGACATTACGAACTGACTATGCCAGATAGAGCTATAACTTTTCCAGGGGCCAAGGCTTACCGGCCAAATTGAGAAACTTGGCCAACTAGGTTGTGTTATCTTGACAGCTGCCATCAGCTGGTTCACCACAATGTTATGTATGTTTTGCATGAAATGGAAGGCGGAAGGTTTCATTTAGTTATTTATGAGATCCCCACCCTTCTTATTAGTTCCACCGATAGGATCCACACATGCAAGAGTAGGAATTATTTTACAGCTCCTACTGCGGCAGAAATAGGCTAAAGAGATATTGGGATGTGCTTAGGTATTATTTCAAAGGATTTCAATTCAATATATATGTATTAAAAAAAAGCTAATAATTAATAAATAAATCTTTATAAATATTTCGGTCTTATTGCATCACGTGATTTTAGAAGCGATAAGTTATTTAAGTTCAATTTATAAGGTAACGGTGACACAACTGTTGCAGGAAGGTAAGAAATCAGAATACTACTGCTGTTAAACACCGCAGTGTTTAGTCTAGAGGGATCCCGACTAAGTGGTAATCACTCTCAGGTGACTAAATCCTGACGATCTACAGCCACCTCTTACTTCTGCAAAACACTACCGACCTGTATGGAGGACATAAGGAATAGAATTGACAGGCTTCACCAAACCATCCAGTATCTAAACAGACCCTGTACTGAGTTAGCTTGGCGTCTTGGTACATGCATTACCAATAGACAGTACCCTGACTGCACAAGTTGATTCCATTGTTGTAAATACAATGAAAAAAGTTGTCTTATTTACTGGACGATAAAAGACAGTGGATCTCTGCCGCCGGTCCGCGGTAAAACTTCTTAGTTATATCAATACTCCAGTTTAAATCCGTTTGAACTAAAACCATCTTTATTTTCGATCTTTTCGATTGTTAGGTGCTTGCCATTTGACAGAGAAGTAAATATCTGTCGATCCTCTGTGACCAAACTTCACCCATTACTTCGAGTCTTCACAGGTGACTAAGAGAAGCGAGATCTAGATTTTTGAGCTGTAAGTCCAGCCAGTGATGGCTACTTTGAGCTAGTGTGAAGGAGGCGTTGTTGGCCATGATCAGGGCGTACTTTATGGGCATCGGTCACGTACATTTCCTGTAAGATCAATACAATTGTATCAGCTGTACACTAGCCGGGCGATGAGTCACGTCTCTAAATAATCCACCAGCGACAGCTGTTCGCATCGCACACACTTCCGGTTGGTAGGTACATAATAAATGTAAACAACATGTAATCAGAATTACAGCTTTGTTTACATGATTATTACATTGGGAAATAAATTTTCCCTGATGCTTTAGATTTGCTTTTGGACGACGAACAGTATTAATCAAGGTTGGCGATTCTTCTGATTTCAATTAATCTTCAGGTGTGAGTCCTGGTTAGAGGAAGTCTGGCAATCGTGTAACATTTTGAAAATAAGGCTTCAGCTGAAACACTGCATCCTGATGAGCGAAGACACTGCAGTGTTTTTTTAGATTTTACGCAATTTCCTTGAAATTTACTTCTTTAAACTTGCTAAAATATGATTACCCTCTGCTAAATATCAATCTTTTTTCCCAGAATAATAGATTTTCCAAGGGGTTCTAAAGCATCTAACAACATGAAGCACCCCTCTTCTGTGCCTATCCCGAATAAACTACAGTTGCACTACCCAAACAAGTAGCTACTTGGCGAAAGGTTCGTCTCCCCGGAACAAGACCAACTAGGTCTTCTAGGATAGACGGAAGCTACTTCTTCCGAGATTTTGGCGTCTCCTCTGACTTAGACTGGGACTTCCAACAATAACCCAATTCAAAGTTGTGTAAAACAGAAACTAATTATTGTATGATTTTTACAGATCGTTTTACAGACTTTTATGTACTGGCAAAGATTTGTCGAAGTGGATAGTGAATAGAAATGAGGATAATTCTAAGAAAACTGTCGTGGTCTGACCTTGTCAGTAGGTGAATGAAAAAGAATAGCCCTGAAGATGAAGATATGGAGATCAAGGAATGTTAAAAGGAAAGAATGGTCCACAAGTCTACCTTCGAGGGGGAGGAAGTAATCAAAAAAGAAATGCATGTTAGAGGCTTGCAGGACGGCGATCAGAGAGATTAGGCCCCAAATGAAGGGGCATTTACCTCTCATCAGATAAACATTTCAGAAGTGAAGATGATGCAAAAGTTGCGCAGGACAGAAGTTATCCCTAAATGTAGACTCCCTTCGCTCTTCCTAAAACTTCCCTGGATGGAATAAGAAACGGGATGGATTGTCCCACTATCTAAGATTGCTGTAGGGTAAGTATCCCATTTGCACCTGTGGAAAGCCTTAGAAGATCTGTTTCGAATCAACATGGAATACTTCAGTAACAATAGATGTACACTAACTCGAAAATCATTTTTATTTGGGACATACTCCGGAAGGAAGGTTTAGAGGGGGGCGGTTAGTTCTTGATAAATGCCAAGCTACTCTAACAGTAAAACGTACAGATCTACCACCGACTAGTTAGATGCCTCAGAATTATTTCTGAATTCCAAGTGAACGAAAATCAATGACCCGGATGTCTTTTCTTCAAACTTGTATATAACTAGCTTTCTGATTCTGTTGGTAACACTCGGCCAGCCCTTTGGCTCGAAGGGCTCAAAGACACGGAACCGTGCAGCTTACTGCATATTGCCGAGCATTTATCACACAAGAGAAGGTGATATGTCCTATGGTAATATTAGACTAGAGGCAGATTTGATAGCACTAGTCTCCCCTACCATTAGAGACACTAATTACAAATGATGTCGTGCTAGAGGTTACTTAATATGCCCGGACCATCCTGACTGGTGGGATGATGTTGTTAAGAAGTGGAAGCTTCTCTTTGCCGAGGACGCCCTGCGCCACTTTTCTTAAGAAATATTAATTACCTCATTACCATGTATATTAGCGACTGTGCTCCTATCTACAGTCAAGGCTTGCCACCGCCATCTTTCTCTAACGGCGACACCTCCAGCCTAGATTATCATTCTCTATGAGCGACTGAATTACATACTTCTCATGTTAAACATTCTTGTACGTACACTTTTTCTTGCGTACTCCAATCTCGTGCAAGTACACTCTTCTTCAAGTCACCCTGTGGATGTTGGTGCTGCAGTCAACTTTGGTCTTGGCGCTTCACAAAACTGACTGAATTTCTTTGGAAAATTCTGATATGAACACTCATAGAATGTCTCCTAATGTTATTCTAAAAGTTATAAGACAAACTCTCATAAAACTTCAAAAAATGTTAGCCATATTTAATACTAGCCGACATTATCCAGTTTAAACAGGTATTACACAGTAATGTAACCTGACAGGAAAGCCTACCGAAAACCTTCTCGTGTTCTGATCAAAAATGAAGTTTCCCAGAAAAATAAAGGAAAATAGACCCCCTTCCCAATTCAGTAGAGAAATGGTCTTCAACTCGATTTTAGCAACAAATTTGACTCCTTATCAGTGCACCAGATATACAACGGTACATCCTTCTAAGAATGGCACTTAAAAAGGAATCCGGAAATTCCTCTTTCCCTGAAGGTCCTTTGAGGCTTTATAAAATAAAAGTTTTCTTTCATTATTTATGTACTTCCGGAGAATCGATTTTCTTTAGATTTGGAAATTTAGTTCCACATTCTTATTACTGAGGTGCAAGGCAAATCCATGTACACAAATGGTCTTTTAAGAGGGATGCCTAACTACCCCCAGCGCTGTTCAACAAATTTTCAAGGAAAGATTTTTTAAATGATAGATATTAATCTACATGTAAACTACAATTGGGACACAATCATTTTATAAAAAAAATCTTCGGAACTGTTTCCGGTATGACCGAAACTCTATTAAGGCGTCTTCAGTTGGTATCAAAGTTGAACCATCTGCGATCTTTCCTGTCACACACACACAACAGACACTTCATCGTACTCAGAGAACCTCAAAATTAACACTTCCGGTGAAATCTAAAACTACGAAACTTTACACGATTACAATACTTCCTCTTAGTAGTGGAGGGAGAGATTAAGTAAAAAGTGACTAAAACAGGACCAAAAATAATGTTACTGGGATGGAAGCTGTATATCACTCGGACAACTTAATGTTCTAATATAAAGTTCTAATTTTGAAGGCACTTTCCGCAAACCTGAATACGTCCTTCAGCTGCGAGGGACTCTTCCAGATTGCTGTTCGGTTCTAGACATTGCGATGTTTTCCATACCAGAAACCTCAGTCGAATATTTCAAATATTTCCTGCCACTTCCGTATTTCCCCACACGATACTACTGCATTAATCGACGTCCTTAGACCGTCTAGAAATACTCTTATAATGTTCATGTTGGATAATATCACAGCTGGCACTTTACTCTTGGCTGATTGTTGACCGAATTTCGGTAAAATGAATGCATATATTTCAAATGGAGTTGGGTGTCTTTACGTCGAATTGTAATTTAGAGTTAAGTGCACAGCAGACATCAGATCCGATTGATATCGGATCATTGTGAAGCAAAGTGATTCAGAGTGACAATCGTCGAGTATAACCTGGGGTCACTAGCGAGCTATGTCTCAGATTTTCAGAATCAAAATCTCACTTGAAAATCAGTTTTTCTAGAAAAAAGACTTTCAATTAAGAGTAACATCACTTAAGTTAGTGAATTCTACATCAAGTTCTGCCAACATTACGTTTAGTAGCTTACTCCTCAGGAAATGGTTGGAACTCAGATCGTTAATCGGACTATTCAAGTCCTTGGCGAATGAAGGTGTCATATTGGTTGAAAGGTCTTTTAGAGCTTTGGAAGAGAGCCATTGGAAACACCTTCATAGAGCTCAGCGCCTCTGCGAGTATCTACTCGTAGCTTAACACTCCAAACAGGACTACGTACTCATACAACACAATTAGGGCTTGTAGCTGAGTTCAGCACTTGATCAGTTTCAGCCTAACTCTGGCTCATCATTTCACACTGTTCGGACAGCTGTACTCTCATTTACAAACATTCAGGGAGCCTCAAAAGTTCATCAGGTCACAGTAGATTTGACATTCTCCAGACCATTCTCTCTTCAATCAATCTAGCATTATGAATTGCATAGTTCTTGGAAACCAGGTCGCTGGGAATGGTTAGGTGATGTGCTTGAAGGTAACCGATAGTCTCTGTTCGGATGACGAACGATGAAGAAGATAGAAACAGGAATTCTCTTATTGTAAACGTTTTCAGTTTTGGAACCACGTTTATATACTTCCTTTCTCTTACTTCCATTTCAATTATTTCCAATTTTGGGATCCCCCAAGATCGACGAAGTGGTTTTTTAAAAATCGCTGCCTTTCTGGAGGGGGTATCAGTCGCATAACTCAAAAACGAAAAATCGCAGCTAGTTCAAATTTGGTTCTTCGATTTGGTCAGACCATTAGACCAGGAAATCAACCTTTTGGACCAAATCATCGATAAAATGTTAGTTTTCAAAATCGATCTATAAATTTTTTCAAATTTGTTCAAAAACTGCTTCAACGTTTTTCTTTTAGTTTTTCGTAATCCAAAGTGCCCACTTTCATTACGAATTTCCCCAGGAAAATGCTCCTCAAGAGAGTGAAATTAAGCTTTTCTCTAGTTTACCATTTTTAGTTTGATGAGCGGCCCCATTCCCACTGCCGTGTTATTGGACATCAATACCGGAAGTAAAGGTCCAAACCACCAGAGCGGAAGTGCCATTTTCAGTTTAGCGATCTTTTAGCATCAAATAGTTTCAAATTTAATTTTGTTACGTTAATTGAGAAATCTATGAGAAAGTCAAGTAAGTTTTTCACTCAAGACTTTCTCATTTTTTCATTGAAATGCGATCATTTTTGTATATTTCAAATAAATTTCAGAGATTATTTTAATTCTTCTACAATATATTCAATTATTTAAAATAAAAATAAAAACTATTAATCGAATAGCAGTTGCTGTTTTATATTGTAGTAAATATTAGCATTTAGCACCACTTGGGACTAAATTGTGATGAAACTAAAAGTTTTAATCTTTCCACGTGAGGAAGTATAAACGCACTTCCGCCGATATTATATCGATATGCTATTTTCTTGTAGTGGTACCATCTAAAGATATTTGTAGTAAGAGTTGCGAACTTTAGGGAAACATTATGTAACCCCAATTTGTCTGTTGTCTTTAGGAGCAATACTCTAGCTTTGTAAGAGGTAGATGGGCGCCAGAAATCGGCCAGATTCCAATTGTTAAAGATCAGGAGTTTTCCTGACGGAAGATCGGTCTGGGTCTATGACCAGACACTCAGATATGATACAGAACTCAGCTGAAGAGCGTTAATCAGATAAATTCACAAGAAACGATAAAGATGCGCTCCAAACTGAGATAATAGCTGTTGCCTCGTGAGACCTCGTGGTCACGCTAGAAGTAACCTTCCTTCTCTGTGCTCAGTGTTGCCAACCGGTTACAATTAATTGTAATAATAAAAGTTTTGTTGAGCCTATATTGGCAGCAACATTGCTCTTTACTGACCCTTGGATCTTGTCTAAGCATCCATAAAAATCTCTTGGTCGTTTCTTTTAAGGACCCAGTTTTTCTGCCCCTCAACTCGCCCCATGATTGCTTTAGAGATGAAACTGTTACATAATCTTCATTGGGATATTCAGATGCAGAGTGTTGGCGGCTGAAAGTGCTTGCGATAATGTAGATGAATTCATCTTGTTGTATCTAGCAAAGATTTGTAAACAATGTCTGCCAATTAAGTTTTCCCATCTTAGAGATAATACTAAGATGTAATACTAAGATAGTTTGTAGCAGATGAAGGAGTGACTTGTTTTTATTCAATGGAGTCACTGCGACAGCATAAAAAGAACATGTTAGTAAGATCATTTGAATTTTGAGAGGGTCTGTAGAGGGCACTTTCTACTTCGCCAAGTCACCATCTTAGAAGGACGAATTAGGATCTAATTAGTCGAAGGGAAGGATGTGCTCTAATTATACCAATAATTGTCAAATGTTTAATTAAATCTTAGTTAATATTTCCTTAAATTGTCCTTCTTATGGCAGTTACAGAGCATCATTCATCATAAATATCTAATTTCTGATCAAATTGACAAGATTTTTTGAGAGACTTGCGATTCATTGGGTCTGTAATTGAAAGTCTATTTCACTGAGTCGCGAGTTAATGTTTCTGTGTACAATTTTAAAATGGAAAGTGGGCCCAGTGAATAGTTAAGTTTGTGAAGTAAATGGGTGTCATGCGAAGGTTATATCAGGACAGGGGGCAGCCAGATTTGCTTTCAATGTTCACCGAAAGCCACCAAATTGCGCATTATAATGAAACTAAAAGTTATGAGCATAGATATCGCGATATTCCAACAAAATAGTAGCACAGTATTTCAATTTTCTTTTTATTTTGCAGAGATATTAGCAGTGGGTGGTAGCCGGGGCGCATGTCTGTTGTTGGGGCGGTGCCTTGAGACTGTGTTGGGACTATAGCGGTGCCAGGAGGCGGTCCCATGCCACTCTGGGGGCCGGACGCCTCGCACAACCATCTTCTCCTTGAGAACTAGCTACTACTACCACTACTATTGCTGTCAAATACTACCGGGGACGACCCTAACGGAGACTCAGTGTTGGTACTGCAACGCTATTCCACACCCTGCCACGCTGAGATGTGTGGAACGTCTTGCATGAACTGGCGCCGTCTACTCCCGACTGCCGCCTTTACATTGTTAGTTCCACTTTCTTGCTCTAGCTAAGAGCAAGTATCTTGTTTACACCAGGAATACACCTTTCAACGTCCCGGAGACCAGAAACACTGGTTCTGATCACTCAGAACTCACTATTTACGAGCTTTCAACATATTTCACTTCAAACTCTCTTTATCAAAGACATAACATAGTTCGTAAACATTACACTTTGGAAAAGGCCAACCCCAACCCTCACCCAGAACTGCACTCAGATGAATTTTTCGAGAAAATTATTTCTAAGAAACGTTACAGGTCTTCATGAGCAAGATAGGCACAAAGTTTCAAGTAAATTATAGAATCAATTATCAAGTAGGTTCTGAGAAAAGATTGTCCATTGTGCAAATGGTACTTCCGGTTTGGGTTGCTAAGGACACACACCTCCACCCACTCACAGAGAGAGAGGAAGGGAGAGAGCATATTGTGATCTCTTACTCATAATAACGCAAACTGTGGTTCCCAGCTGAAAAGAATAGCCTTAAGACTGCATTGTGCTGCGTGCTGCATCGGACATGTGAGCGTTCATTTCCGGGTGAGGTTACGCTTCCTCTTAAGGTACCTCGCCCTTCAGTTGGGAGTAATTTCAGCCCTCACAACGTGACTTGGAGGCGTGGACCTCATCTGGTCAGGATCATTTCCTCCCTTTGACATTGGCGGAGTGGTGTGAACCATATTGTTCAGTTTAGAGTGGGGGGTCTTTAAATAAAGTGTATGATTTGTCTTTGTTATTTTTACAGGGGTTTGTTGATTTTCGATGTGGAAGTGAGAGACAGAGAGAGGAGTGGTTATGAGAGAGGGTGAGGTTGCTAAAAGGTTGCACTAAGAGTTAGAGGAAGCTGGCAGTTTGAGTTTGTTCCAGCTAAGTGTGGGGTAGCCTTAGGAGGAGAGGAACTTTCTGATGTTGTCTTCTTGGTCGGAGAGAGAAATGGAACAGTTCAATAAGTTTTTGCCTTTATTCATTTTCAAAGCAAAGTTACAAATCTACTAACAGGAAGGAACTAAAGAAGTTTAGAACGAAGAAGTAGCGAAGAGGAATGTGGAAGAAGCCATTTGCGAGAAAAACTGAAGATAGTAAAACAAAAGTGATTGTGAAGTATTTTTGGAGTAAACCGGTTGATTTAAAATTCAAAAATTGGAACTCTACTCGATTGCAATAAACCTCCTTTTTAAAACTGGGCAATAAAATAAAATCAGAGACAGTGTTTAGTTGGCAATTTTGATAACTAGAGTGGAGGCAGCACTAAATTACTACTGAATCTGCCAGTAGAGTGCAGAGTCAACACTTTTTTTCCGCCGCCCGGTATTAGTAGGCTATGTGGGTGTTCGAGTCAGCTGGTGGTGTGTGTCTGTGTGGGCACATTTTAACAGCCAACAAACTGCAGTGCGTGCTGCGGATATATATATCTATAAACGTGTGTGAATGTAATTTGTATGGGATTGAGGCGACCCCGTAGTGAAGCTCGCTGTTTGGAGGCCTGGGGCTGCGGCGGCAGACGACCAGTCCTTCAGCAGCCCCAGACTATTACCGACACCCCCTCATCCATACAAGATGGCTGATTGCACACAAAATCCAATTGATTGTACAGAGCGCCTAATAGAGTGTACTGGAGTACTCGGGGGCGGCATGCAGGGCAGGATTATACAGGTTAACGGAAAGAGAGAGAAGTGGCTGTATGTTGCGTGCCGCCGCCTCACAGACCTCGCTGCTACCTATTTATTCCAAAGCCGGTATTATCCGCTCCCAGTCCCAGAGGCGGACAGCTAGTGCTCCTACCAAGTTCTGCATACATTTTACGCGAGCTTACTAACCATTCCCTTTAAACTGGCACCCCTCCTAACCTAACCTCTAGTTCCAACCTTTCCCCGTCCTGTCCGAAATAGATCCACAAGTCATCCTTCCGCATGATAACTCGGTAAAACCTCCTCCTCATCCTCCTCCAGTATCCCTAATTCCGCGGAGCCCTTGGAGGAGCCTTCCATATGGAAAAAACTACAAAAACCAATTGATTCAGGGTTATTGTTTTTATGAGAGGAAAACAATTCACCCCAATCCCCGTACCTTCTCGTATATAAACCAATCTATTTTTAGGTAATCTGAAAATTTGATTTATTTTCCTTTCTTCCGCATCAATAGCGGTGGAAATCTCTACCTATTGAGGGGTTCGATAGTCATCACACTGCAAGATGCAGGAACTGCTCTACCGTCTCTCTGTACACATAACTGGAGGCTATTGCTCCATATCAGTACAAATAATACGAGCAATACCTTGCCATCGTTTCTAATTGCCAAAATTAGGATTTCTCCCGAAATCGTCGACGCTATTCGTCTTTGACGTGGAGTTCGTTTTGTCGATACAATCAACAATTTTGCTAGTTATGCTTGTTAAGAAGTAGATGCCTTTCACGTAAACCTCTCAAATTTCTGGTTTGATCCTCTGTTGGATATTATTTCTCAAGATCTCTGCAGAATGGGTATCATAACAGTTATCATTAAAAAGCAGCCCACCTTATTAACAGCCCAAGATGGCGGACTTACTTCTTCTGACCCACATTTAAGCAGATTTGGTTTTTTCCCTTCATTTCCCCTACAATCAATCAAATCTACCCAATTTTCTTTTTTCTTTAAACATAAATAACCTAAACTGATGCATTAACATTTCCCATTATTATTTTCACAAAGAACTTTTATTGCATAATCCGATAATTTATCAAATACCTACGGAGGAAAAATTAGTAAAAAAAATCTAATCGTATTTTTATATAAAATAATTAGTGTTAAATAATTGACCAATCAGAGAGGAGAGCTAGAGAGGTAAATAATGGGAGGTTACGTTGGCTAATCAGAAGCTGGAACTTTCATGGCGACCACGCCCACAACTCCTCCTCTCTAATAAGATTGTAATGGCTGAAATGGAAAGTACAAGTTTTATTAATAGTTTTAAGCTATAAAAATAATAAACTTTTATTTAAACCATGGTTCAACGCTCTTCAGATTTCCGGAAGAGACCACTTTATAGTTTCTGATTGTTCAGAGTTTTTAGAATAAAAGTGACCTTGACTCGTATTAAATTGAAAAAAAACGAATATTAAATTCACCATGAGATATTAACATCCTTTTTGCCCGTTATTTAAGTGGGGAATATTTCCTAAATTTACAGGAAATTAAGCAAATGTCCAAGTTTAAAATAACTCCATCTCACACTATCTTTGGTTCCTTAGGAGCCAAAAAGCTGCCAAATCTCTTGAACTTTCCAAATTTGCAAACAGCGCTAATCGTCACAGTCAATCTACCCCCCGCCCCTCTATGGGGAGGGACCCAGAAATCAATCATGAAATAGAATAAGAGGTCTTTACTTTGCTTTCCATCATCGTCATCATCAAGGGAAATGTGGTGACTGTGAAAATTTGGCGAAATTTTCCTCTTGCGATTTCTATAAAATAATCAAATTTGGTGTGTTACGCCTCTCGGGCTCAACAGGTAATCTTAGGAAGTTCCAATTTGGTAATTCACGGCGAGGGGCCACCTGCGAATATTTAATTTTGATTTTTGGACGAAAACTATGTAACGTCCTTTCAGTAGGATAGGGATGGTGGGAGAGTTCTCAGGGAATTGCCAAGAGAAAGAGCACTCGCTTCCTGAGAGAACCTGAATTCAGGTAAAACTTCTCTGTTGAGCGGTAGGAGAATTTTACAGAAAAGTTGTGTGTTTCCATTAAATGTTATTTGAGAAAAATATCCGGGTTATTAAGAACGAAGTATGGGGAGGGGCGGTCGGATTTAATATCCGCAATTCTATATCCGATATAAAATATAATCTCAAATAAAAAAGGACAATTATTATGGGCTGGTATTTTTTAATTAACGCCGCTGTAAGAGTAAGCAGCGAGGGGATGGGGACTGGCTTTCCCCCCTCCCGCCAATCAATGGTCTGCTGGGGTGATGTCACACTCCAGCCAGTTTGCTCTTTATTACGTTGTCAGTAGGCCATGTTAATAACTCGGCACATTCCTGGCTCGGATAGCCTACTCGAAGCCAGCACTGGAGTGTTTTTTAATCTAGGGGAACTCAACAGTTTGATTGTGTAACACATGTTCTGACGGGAGCAGTTCCCCTATAAGGTGTGATCCTCCCTGCTATATTGCCTCCTGCGGAAGTTATAGGCTCTTTTCACCGGAACCCCCGGAGTCCGAAACAATAACTTCTAAACGGTCTGCAAGAGCGCACCTGTGAGTGGACGGCGTAACTCAAAACTGCAGCAAGCTCAATTTGCTTATTTCGAATCTGTATTACCATGGCACCCAATAATCAGCTTGTGCACAAAATAAGGCTCCCGGAAATGCATTTTTACAATTTTTAGTGGCAAGAGTCACCTGGACTCCCTATTCCAGGTTAATTATTGGCAATCATCTCCCAGATCCTGTAATCACAGCAACCGGGCCTTCCTCGGGGCGCTTGCTTCCAAAACAACCTCTCATACTCTTTGCTGGGACCCCTTTGATGTTCCATTCTATTTAAGAAGCCCAGCCAGCCTAATAAGACCAACATTATGTTGGACCGCTACAAGAAATAGTTCTCCAAGTATGCTCCTCAAGTATGGTCTGGAATCTATCCTCAACATCTTCCTTTCTCAACCTCTCAGCTTCATTTCTCCTATTGGTTTCTAAGAATTAGTCTGCAGGTTTTAAATTGGTTTTTCATCCAGGAATTGTGGGTGTAAGCGAAATTCCAAATTGGGAGTTAGTGAGTCCAAAGTGGAAGTTCAACTTTACCAAATAAATTTTAGAGATTTTATGGCACAAAATAGTTTCGACTAAATTTCTTTTTATAAATTGAGGTGAGACCAATTCTTGTGGGATTTTGCCCACTGTGGTCCAGTAATAATATTGATCGTTTTTTATAGCAGCAAGGGAAGAATCTACCCACCTCCAAGCCAGGTCAATGTTTACTTCTGGGAGATTAAACGTTTGTAGATAAAAAAATTTCAGATCCTTGTAATATTTAGAGTAGGAGAAGTGGGAGAAAGAATCTGAGCGCGTCACACCGCGCATTTTTCTACTTCCCCTCCCCTGTGCCGAGGAACGCCATTACAAATAACGATGCTAATCATAACTTGTGTAAATATAACTTGTGTATGTGTGCTTTTGAATGAGATTATAATAATATTACAAAGAGAGAGATGGCTGTGGAGGGGGGGGGGGGTAGTAGCTGCTCACAAAGTTCTGGAAAGACCGACTGACGAGCACTAATGTGGGGGTGCGTGCGTACGTGTGTATAGAGCGCGCGTGAAGAATTGTAATTTTGGCATTGCCCGGGTAAGAAGACTAGCTTTGCCATCACTGTAGTAGAGAAGATTCGTGGCACGTAGCGTTGCAAACTCCACCATCTCCAGTCTCACCGACCTGCAGGTCTGCACTTCACCCTCTCGTGCGCTCGAAGGCGGCCAGACAACCACAGATAGGCCTGCCGATGGATCAAAGCGACAGCGAACCCTCTTACTTCCAGTCTAACCTTGCTCCGGCTGCCTCTTTATTTGATTTACAAGCCAAATATTGATTGAACCTGAAGAAAGATAGAATTTTATACTCAGCTATTTCCTAATAATACTTTATTACGTGTTGGGAAAGCTTCCTGCGCTTTAACAGGCTGAATGCTGACGTGTCCTTCCTGTAATTATCACAGGGTATTATGATAATTATCGATCGGCTCTCTCTGCCAACGATTCTCAAAGTCGGCTCTGAGAATCAGCCTCTAGTTGGCCGTAATTCTAACAATAAATACTCTTAGTTCAAATTTATTATGTTTTTCCAATAACTTAAATGGAACCAGAGGCCAATAATTTGTCCAAATATCGCTGAATAATACGAGTTTTATGTCAATCACAATTGTTTCACGATGAATGAATAACATTAACATTTCTAAAAATTGCTTTTAGTCGATAAATCGAAAGAAAAATTAATATTTGAAAAATGGTCCTCGAAGGTTTCGACTTAAATATGCCCAATGATTGCTCTCCAATTTAGGTCATCCAACAAAAGCCGACATAAAATACTGGAATGCGAAAAACTCGACCACACGAGAGGTCTGTGATGAACATCGAGCACATGTTCACAGCAAGTTCAGTATTCAGTTTATGAAAAGTATTAATTTGTTTTCAACATATCTTTAAATAGAATGACGGTGATCTGATAGAACGATATGTACGAGTATATGTCCGGCTTAAAGCTTAAACTAACTTTATGTTACATTTAATTTAACTCTGTTATTATTCACTAATACTACAATGCATAGAAATGAATTGGGATTTTAAGCTTTAACCGAAATACCCGAATATAATTCGGTAACCTCCGAGCCCTAAAACGTGATTTTCATAAAATGGTATGTTACTTTCCGAGTTTGTTTGAGAGAAAATTCCAAAAGAATTCGGAAAAGTGCCGGTAGTACTAACTCTAGGGAAGTTCAAGTTTTCCAAGTTTTTCCAATATCAGTTTCATAAAATTTCCATGAACTTCTGACTTAAATCAAAATTGGTTTATGAACAACATTTAGTTTTAATTCGTTTTGGACATTTCAAGGTGTATTATTAGAATGTTCGTACAAATCTACAACTTGAGAATTGAGTGTGATTTTTGGAATTAGTTAATGACTGTAATTAAAAATATTATTAATTGACATATCCAATTTCTACTTAGATCTCTCTCTTCTCATGAACTTTCTTTTTGCTATATCAAGCTCCTTAAAGATGTGGTTGCATCAACTGCATCTACCAGCCATCCTCAGCCACATTGCACTGATGTTCTAAGAAATAGTATACTACCCTATCTAAGAAATAGTATGGGTTGAGAACTGGAAATCGATTAGTTTTACTGAGTGCATTAGCCATTTAGGGCGTAAGGACAGGAAATATCGGCGGAAAACTCACAAAACTAGACGCTATTGCAAATTTTCAAAGGGTGAAAAATAGGAATGAGAAAAGATTATCAGGTTACGGAAGTTAGAATGTGCAATGTAAGGTGAGTTGAGTAGTACCGACAGACTTCTGGACAGTTCTCTAGGCTGAAGGCAATGGCCGACAGATCGGGATAACAGAAGACTCCCTCCTCCATAGCCAGGGGAGGCTATCTCAGGACGTGACACTCCCAGCCGAGGCTCCGTCCACTTATTTAATTACTAATTCAACATTTTTTTAGTGCCGAGGCTCAATTAACTGATTAACTTTTAACTTGGTTACCTTAACTACCGGATAGTGAGCACAACTCTCTCTCCTGCGACTTCTTTACGATTATTGGTTGTAGAAGTTCTAGAGCCAGGCTCCTCTTCGCCATACTGCTCGCACACTAGCCTGTCTCTATTTGTAACTAATTTCTTACAAAAATGGTTCATTTATTAAATTTTATTGTCCTGAATTTGCCCTAAAAAGCAAGTTTATTTCAACATCACCCATCTGGTTAAGGAGCCTGTTGCCCCGGAACCACCTTCGCAACTCTGGAGCCAAGTTTCAAATCAAAGAAGTTGGCCTGATTCCTTTCCTTTGTGCTCCGGTAGAATGACCTTCTTCATACTCGGAATTTTAGTCATTTATTTGCAAACTCATCAATATTACACCAGGTGTAATGAAATTTAGAAGTGATCCGAACTTGAACTCCTTCCGTTTCCATTCAAACTAACTGCCATTCTTTCACCCCTATCCCTCACTCAGCCAATCACATTGAGTCTACTGAAATAGCGCCACTAATTTTTTAATAACCAATTTTTTATATTAAGAGCACCACAAAACGGATATAGTTGACTTCAATAATATAAATGTAACAAATATTCTAATAAAGGAAATTTGACTACACAGCTTCCCTAGAATCATACTCTGACAAAATTACAAACCAAATAAACAGGCCGAACATAATTTATGTCCAAAGTGAATCTCTATGGCGCTAGCTCTGGACATTTCCTGTTACGTAAAAGAGGAAACATCTTTTTGAGCCCCCTCCTTTGGTCACTTCCTGTTTACCACAATTAGGTTTAGGCTGAAATTAAATTGGAATGAAGTAGTTTTAGGTTTATTGATTTAGCAATTGGATTTATTTAAATTGTAGGTTTAGGACAGTAGGTTAAGTTAAGGTTATATAGTGTTCAGGCATTGGATAGGTTAGTTACTAGTAGATAGATTATAAGTAGAATAGATGTTTCGCGCGGCCCGCACTTAGCTAGCAAGCAAACCGAAGACCTATAATCTGCCTAATTTTAATATTTTCTTTTCAGGGGGAGAAAGAGAAAGCGAAGATAAGATTTTAGCGCTGAAGATAAGAGTAAAAATTAAAATGGGATGAGGGGAAATAGGAGCAGTGCTACCACATCCTGCTTTAAACTAGAGAATTCTACATCAAAGAGACTGTGGTTTGTATTGGCTTCTCCATTTAAATGCGGCTGTATTAGTATGCCTTCTAAGTGCTGCGGACATCTCTCGCCTCTGGAGAGTTTGTCTACAGCGATCTGGAGCCAGTTTAATAAGTGACAAAGCTTTTAGGATTCTTAACTCGGATTTCTTTTCATCTTACATTTTATATCGGGGATTTCGGAACCTGGCTACAAATAGCTACTTTATTCAACATCCGTTTCACTTCCATTAGTGAAATTATCTTCACTTTATGCACGATAATTAGAAGGTAGGAAGTTTCCCTTGTATTGCATAACTCGTTGGTAGACTGTCGAAAACAAGTTCCAAAGAAATCGCCTAATTTTGCAGGAAGGCAAAAGACGTCTAGCTCAGAAAGGTTGAGGAGAGGGGTCGCAATATCTTACTTCAACTTTTTCCCAGCCAATAAAAAGTAGCTGCAGGGGTCGCTCAATCTGGGGGTCTCCCAGTTACTAATCTGCATTCATAACCACAACTCAAACCACCACACCTTGAGCACTGGCACTAAGGTCCTTCGAGTCATTAATAAATAACCAATCAAATGCTTAATATAACTCTAAAGCAGCATAATATGCTAATTTTACTTTACCTACCCAGATGAGAAAAATTTCCAACACCGAGTTTTCAGCTGAAAACCGCCATTTTGAAGTGCTCTAAATCCAGTAAGTGGTCAACTGACGACTTTCGGTCGCGTCCCATAGAAGCGCTCAAAGAATGTCAAGAGATTTCGGATTTCGGAGAGTCGGCGATTTTTTTCGGATTTGAATTTATTTAGGGGCAAACAAAAGTTTCCAGTCAGTGTATTAGAATTGTAACAAGGGCAAGTGTTTCCAGATTTCCTTGGCTTTTTTAGAGGCCCTAGCAGCTCAGAAATACACCAACAAGACATTAATTTATAGTTAATGTGCTCAAAAGAAGACATAAAGAAGCCTCACGCCAAGAACTTAGTTTATGGCCAAGCCAAGAGGTTGGTACACCTTCACGACTTGTCTTTTTGCGCGGGGCTGTTGCTCAGTTATTACCCGGCCTGCCATCTTAGTGGCCGACGCTGGACCGCCAACAGAATTTATAGCTCATATTCCCACCACCCCTCCAGTCGTTCTTATTTTTTTACGACCTTCAATGGATTCTTTAGTTTCTATTTCTTCATTCTAGGAGCGTCCTGGCTCCACCCCCACCATCTGATGTTATTTTTACTACTCTCGCTGCCAGGGTACCAGCTAGTGTTGAGCAAGGTACAGGTCCTTCTATACAAACAACACTGTTTGCTTCCGA
This sequence comes from Rhodnius prolixus, assembly GCF_049639745.1. Lineage (NCBI taxonomy): Eukaryota > Metazoa > Arthropoda > Insecta > Hemiptera > Reduviidae > Rhodnius > Rhodnius prolixus. Next base: position 796,180 of record NW_027411598.1, read on the forward strand.
GTAAACACGCTCAAACTCATTTGTTTACTTAGCCTTTATTCAATGACGTTTCTTTCCCAGTGATGGTATCCATCATCCCCTCAAGTTGATTCCCGTCTCTCACAACCTGGATCCGTCCTTGCTCTTAGCTTGACTTCCAACGACCCTGGTCGTGTCTTCCCATTTCTATTCCCTTTTAACCACGACTTTCACAATATCCTCTAGTCTAAACACCCTGCTAATCACCGTTAAAGTTCATCTTGAGAGCTTCTTACGCACTATCATCTAAGTGGTGCATCTAAGTCAACTTCTTGCGAAAAAAGTCTGAGCTGAACATTCGCACGACTTTCTCTTGCCGCAAAAAAGTATTTGACTTGTTATCAAACATGTCCATTTTAGAGGGCCATTATTGAAAACAGAAAATTACCCAAAACTGAGAAAAACTATTCAGAAAACGGCATTTCCGATCACATGCAACAAGTGTGCCAAGATTAAATTAAATATCGTCCAGCAGTTTTTGATATAATTCTAAAAATTAAAACGATAAAGAACTGAACATCTAGTGACTTTCTCGCTATACCATCACAGAAACCCTGCTACTGAATAGAAGGGCAGTGAACCACCCTGCAGCGGCGTTGTAGGGAGCGTTTGGCCACTAGAGCTATCTCCAGTTTTATTGCCCTGGAAAAAACAATACTCTTCAGTAAGAAGTTAGTGTATAACGTAAAATATAATGACAAAACATAATACATAAATAAAACAAACAAAATCAGATGCGAGCTACATTTTATAAATTAATAAATTACTTCTGTAAATAAACTTGACACAAACTGAACTAAATGGAATAAACTTGACACAAACTGAACTAAATGGAATAAACTTGTCACAAATTGAACTAAATGGAATAAACTTGACACAAACTGAACTAAATGGAATAAACTTGACACAAACTGAACTAAATGGAATAAACTTGACACAAACTGAACTAAATGGAATAAACTTGACACAAACTGAACTAAATGGAATAAACTTGACACAAACTGAACTAAATGGAATAAACTTGTCACAAAAAGTTGAAAAGCACTAAAAGAATGTGTAAATAAAGATTTAAAAAGATCACAAAAAGATAAAAGACAAAAGTGAAATAAAATTACATGTGACAAAGATCCTTTCTGACACCATAGGATGCTGGTTACAAACTGAGCTTCCAACTCGAGACGCTGCCAAGTCCACATCTCACTCAGTAGAAAATAAATTAAAGCGCATTCTAAAATTCTTTAGGTTGGCTGAGCAAATCACTATGGTTGGTTTTATTATTTTGTATTATTGCTCGAGTTACTGAACTGATTAGGAAATAGGAATCGAGAATGAACCAAGAATGAAATGCAGAAATGGAAGCATCAATCAATATCGTCAAACCAAAACCAAGGAAAATGTATGTTGCGAACAATTGTTGAAGAGATAAAAAGAGCAAAGCAACATTTAGCGCAAGTAACTGCAGTGCTCGAGCGCAAAACTGACTACCAGTAAGAGTGGCAGGAATTTGGAACAGATGAGACAGTACGCGGAAGGAATGACAGCTGGTAGTAGCATGGCCGTTATGATTGCGAATTCATTGCCAATAAATCTAACACATTATAAAAAATGTATACTTAATGTGAATGCGAGTTTGTGCCATATGATCTAGGCATGTTCCCAGTCCACTTGACCCGATTTTTTTATTCGAGTACATGGACCACAGATGTCGTTCATCTTTGCTCTCAAAGCCTGCCTCTATCTCTAACTGACTATCTCTCAATTTAAGCCAGATCTATTTCTTTTTTTTTTTTGTCTCCAATTCTTACGATACTAATTGACCATCATAAAAACTGGGTATTTTTACTGACTTATTCTGCGGCATTCCTATTGGATAGTGTAACTACTGTCTCACTACATCCCAAACTGCTTCTAAAACTCAATGATAATACTAAGAGTGTGGATAATTTCTACGTACTTTGAGTAGATAAAAGTAATGACTCGCCCGAAAGCATGCAGTTTGCGGCAAGTATTAAGCATATATCTGCGGAGCTAGCTTAAAAGTGCTGCAGGAATTCAGGGATTCAAACCAATTCTTCAGCCGTGAGCGCGAATCCACTAATTAGACTTGTTTCTTTTTTTTATAATTTTAAAATAGAACAACAAAGAATATCTTCGTAACAAAAACATACTTTATAAAAAGTACAAGGGTTGATCATAGTTCATTGATATCTTTTGAACAATTTTACTGTATTAACTTTTCATTAACAATGTTTAGAATTTATTAGATGTCACAGACCCTTAGGCTGGCCAATTCTTTCACAATAATCTTTTGGTAGACCCGCAAAGCTAATATTTATTGTGGTACTGGGTTCGATTCCCAGTCTTAGGCCTTGGATTTTATTTAATGGTTAATAAAAGAAATTTACAGTAAAGTATGTTTGCTAGTCGCCTCCGTCCACGACACCTAATTGGTAGTTGGACGTTAAGCCCCGCCTGAAAAAAATAGGCGATTACTTTAATTTTACTTTTTTTTTAAAAGAAATTTACAGTAAAGTATGTTTGCTAGTCATCTCCATCCACGCCACCTAACTGGTAGTTTGTCGTAAAGCCCCGTCTGAAAAAATAGGCGATTACTTTACTTACTTTACTAATCTTTTGGTTATGATAATGATAACAATAATTACATATTCATAAACAAATAAACACTACGTTTAAACTCTATTCCAAAATATAATTCTGATTTATTATCTCTATTAACGCCCTCTATTCTGTAAAATCATATAAAACTAAACATTAAAATCAGAAAATACAAACTCTTTTTTTTTATTGAAAGACAAAGAAGATAAAGTTAGGTTAGGTGGTTTTTAAATTCCTTCAAATTTCAATCCTTTATATCTCCGTTTATATTGTTCCGATTTCAATGATTCCTTTACCAAATTGTAAAAAGAAGTTAGCTCGATAACTGGTATAAATTGCAATGTATTGGTGATAATAGTTTTTGAGATATGGAAGGTTAAATTTTGGTGGTTTTTAAATTCCTTCAAATTTCAATCCTTTATATCTCCGTTTATATTGTTCCGATTTCAATGATTCCTTTACCAAATTGTAAAAAGAAGTTAGCTCGATAACTGGTATAAATTGCAATGTATTGGTGATAATAGTTTTTGAGATATGGAAGGTTAAATTTTGGTGGTTTTTAAATTCCTTCAAATTTCAATCCTTTATATCTCCGTTTGTTTGTTATTCAATGAATCCTTTGTAATTTCTTAGGGATAATAGTTTTTGAGATATAGATGGGTACATTTTGGTGGTTAATTTTAAGTTTTTAAATAATTATTTTCTCTATCAAATGATTACTTCCTTTAATGAGCTTTTGAATGTTTGAAGTAAATTGATAGGGTGAGGGAGAATGGGGCGCAATCACAAATTCAAGTGTCTAAATATTAATTAATGAAATCGTTCAAATAATTATGGGAGAAATGGCATTTACACTCAGTATATGTGTATGTGAGTTGGCATGGACTGGAGTTGTGGCGTCCAATTTAGGGCAGACTTTGCCTAATGGAGGTTGAAAGTTAATCAGTCTAGTATGCAGAGGAATTGTTCGGAAGCGGAGGAGGCAATGTCCAGGCTTTAAAGTTGTGCTACTGGACATTTACTCTGATAGTGTGAGCGAGTGTAACTCTAGCGACCGACGACGCTAATGGCTTCTGATTTAGACGTACTCTCCAATTAAGAAGCTCCCCATCCTTCTGACACTTACAGCCTCCATCCGGCTTCATTAGATTTGAGGTAGCTACTCAGAGAGTCTCCCTTCTCATTTAGTTCTAACGCTGTTCTAATCACTCCACCAGACACCCAGTCGTCTCACAAACTTCTAATATTTCGCGGTCCGTCTAGATTTCCTCAACCAACCTTCTCAATATCCTGCCCACACGAACACTAATCGAATTCTCTTGCTCCGAGAAAGTGAAAGTATTTCTGTATTAACGAAAATTTTTTTACAAATTTAACTTAAACTATTCCACATATGTATAAGAAATTAATGTTTTCAATAATCTTTAAAAATATGCATTTTTTAGAAATATTGGTGTAATGTAAACGAATAAAATGGTCGTTGATTGGCCAATCAGAAGAAGAACTCCGAAAATTAAGAAAGAAAAATTACCTAAATAATTATATACGTCACCAGAAAAGCAAATTCGTCTCTTAAATCTACTTAATTGTGAGAATTCTGTTGTGAGTGAGAGAGACGATGCTGCTCTGCTTTTCCTAGAACGATTACTTTTTGCTATAATTCAATTCCGAAATTTTGATAAAATCTCACTTTTAATGATTTATGAAAAGCAAAGTTAAATTTGCAGGATTAAAAATTTGGTCAATGTTATGGGCAAGGCTTAGAAAAGTGCCGGAAAGGGCTTCGGCGTTATCTCTCTCTAACGCCTTTATAAGAATGGACTACCCCTTCCGCTTAACGATTCATTCGACTTTGGCGCGCCAGTTACCAACATTCTCTACTAACCTTCGCCAGTATAACCTACTCGCATGATTAACAGCTGACTTTCCTGTTTAAATACCATTTAGCTCTTTTAATACTCTTTTATACTCTTTTAATCTTTCAAGTTAATTGAATTAGTTATTTTCCTAGTTTAGTATTGTGGTTATCTCTCGTTAGTAATTAGTGTTAATGCAGTCATCAAACCATATAATATTAAAAATATCTTTATTACACCAAGCCATTTCTATTACTCATAATATAACGAACGATCAGACTACAAAAGCTACTTAGTGGAATTCGTCAGCAAGCCAGTCTAACTACACAGTCTAACATCCCAGTCTAACTGCACAGTCTTAACCAATACATCAAACCTTCCTCTAACGAGCAGCAAGCGAAAGGTACATTAATTCCGTTCTAACGGAAATAAAGTTGTTTGTCCCAAGTGTTTGCCAAGTTTTGTGTAAATTGAATACTACATTTTGCTGAGGAATGGAGGTATATTTAGGCCAAGGATAAGGAAGGAAGGGTGCACTGCAGTTCACCCTTTCACAGTACCTTCAGCACAGTTACACTAAATTAAAATAAAAAAAAGGTAAAGTTTATTCCATTATTCAGCTGGCGCCCTTTGTTTTATCAGGGAACTTGAGAGAGATAAAAAAGGAATACCGAGTGGAAAATAAATTCACCTGTAATCATGTGGAATTTCATTAAATTTAATGAAATCAAAATGGAATGCTAATTTTCCTTTTGTAATGCTGCGACAGTGTGGAGAGATCAGAACGGAGAGGAGATTCTATTTAAATAAATCCTGAATTATTCATTGGTAGCAATGCAAACTGTTTGATAGCCTCTAATTCTGCCGGACTTACATTCGTCTAGATTAGTATTAACTTAATTTCCAAAGGAAGGATTAATGAAGGGATTGCTGTTTTTATTCCTGGATTTAAGGATCACTTATATATTCTTCGGGACTGTGACTGCAAAAACGTTCACTGCAGCACCAGGAGAAAAAGGATTGGCAATCAGAGTGGCTACCAGGTGATAGCTCTCGCTTCCTCTCGAGAGGCAGTGCAGTACTGTGTACCATAGTTAGTGCAGTTAATTGAGTTCAGTTAGTGCTACTATCCTCCAATAGCTTTAATGAGCCACTACAAATAATATATGTTCGCAATAAGCTCTGGTTATTTATTATAAAGGGTTAATATTTAGACAACCTTCCTGAACAAAAAAATTCCATGCTGCGCCATTGTTGAGAGCGAAATGCATTTCTGCATATTGTACGGTTTCACGCCTGTGAAATATTTATAAGATTCCAATATGAAGCCAAATCCAAATTTAAAGCCACGCGAAGCCAATATTTTAGGTTAAAACCTAAAATACCACTTGAACCAACTTCCTTCCAAAATGGCTTCCACGATTTTTTAAACTTGGTTTTTCCACATTGGAATCGTGATCTTTAAATTTTATTTAAAAATTTCCCGAAGAAAACTGATTTGGAGAGCTTGAAGCCTTTTCCGTTTTAGTACATTGAAGTTCAATACCTGTGAATATACGTGAATAATTATTTGAAGCCAAAATTCCGAGTTAAAATAATATCAATCCACCGGAAATGCGACTGTCTACAGTAGAGAATCGCCCAAGGACGGTGAATTTCGATTTAAGAATAAGAAATTGGATACAACTTAAGTTTACACATTGGCTTGAAATTTGGTCAGAGAACAATGATTGGCTGTGAGAATTTGAATTATTACATTCTAACGTTCCAATTAGACTTAGCTTCCGGCATTGAAAGTTGCAGCCAGAATTGTTGCAACAACAAAAAGCTAGCTCACTTGTAAGGTGTAAAGGATTCCATGAACCGAGGAAATTCCAGGTGTGTGTGTGTGTGTCTAGGTGGGTTAATGTGGGTTACTAGGGTACCTTTGGGTATTGTATTCACATTGCTGTCTCTGGGTTTGGGGCTACGAGTTTACTTTGTGTAATCTACACACACACTTTCACTCATACAATATACCTGGATGACACTCAGGGGACCACAAATCAGGTGAGAGGAGCAAAGTACACCTACCACTATCTTAGTGGCAGTGTTACCAACCACCTCCTGCTTTCCTGTACAACTCTCTTTCTAGATAGTCTACCAGTTGGTGTTTATGTTGGTAACATTTATCTCTTTGGTATTTCATACAAACACTTATAATCGTGGTGTTGGTCGCACTATTGATCTACCCCTTTCCAGACATGCTCTGTCCAACTTGCGTGCCAGCTATCTCCTCCAGCTGATCTTCTACGTTATCACACGGTATTGGCAAACAGTAACCGTTAAGCAAGCACAACTATTTGGCCAGCCAACAGCCGATTGGCTGAGATATCCATAAACTACTATTACAACACTTTCTTTAACTATACCTCAACCCGGATCAAGACGCAGAAACAAACACTAACCACAATAAACAGTGAAAGAAATTAAAGGACGAGAATTAGAAGGAAACTGTTCTTGATTATGTTAGTTCGGGAGGAATTAAGGTAGACGAAGTGGCGCTTCTCTAGAGGTAATTTCCATCTAATGAGTCCCTCAACGTCGATCAGGTAACCGCGATTCACCACTGTACTAAATAGTAGTAGAATCGAATGTCCTAGGAGATCCATTTGTGAAGACATTCGACTGTGTGCAGCTCAGAAAGGTCTTACTTCTAAACTTAGTAACTAGACCCTTTACTTGCCTGCCTAATTAAAAATCATCTGGATAACAGAAACTTTGAATGTAACTGTTGGTAGCATTTCGTTAGATCTCAGAAACCAAACGATTGGTGTACCATGGCCAAAATGTAAGGTTCATACCATTTCATTTCAGTCGTACATCTGCATTCAGCACGCTTTTAGCCCTTCACGACCCTAAAAGAATGACCTTGGCCATTTCATTTCAAATAGGGATTAGGCAAACAAACCGGACGTGTGAAAAACTAAATTTTGATTCTAGACAGAAATTCTCGGTTTTTTAGCCAACCAGGTGCCCAACCAGATTTCATTTAAATTGCAACCATGGAATTTTATATTTAACTATCATGTGGCATCTCGTAACTAGGACAACAGCACCAACACCAAAAACAACAGAAATAAGAGATACACAATTATGTTCACACACACACACACACACACACACATACAGACAGACAAACACACACACAAACACACACAGATAAACACTACGAACAAACCAGTTCACAGATAAACGCGCGCGTCATGAAGAAGACCGAAGAACAAACATAAAAACAATACACAAGTAGATTGCAATAAGAAACAAAGAATTGAACGGAAGTGAGGATGCAATCGCCAGTTGATTTGGACATCCGCCTGGCCATCAGCGCTGATTTAGGCCCATTCTGTTTGGAAAACTTATTCAAACCTTGTATCAGCAGATTACAGAATGACGGTGATACAGGTAAACAAAAATCATCTCACAATGCTATTCGCTATTACTAATTATAGTTGACCTTTGCTCTGACCACTCGGAAAAAAAATTTATTTTCATAAATATAATGTGGCGACCGAATTTCCATTTTGGGGCCCCCCCCCTCCCAATTTCAAAGAATAGTTTTTACAAATCGGTCAACCAATCAGCATCAACAGAATAACAAACTGTTCGGGATGTGCTTAACAAACGACCAGCCATTCAACCCGACAATTAGGATTTAGAGAAAGTAAGACTGTGAGTACTTGATAAGTATTGGACATGATCCATCCAGTGATACTAGATGAGAAAGACGAAAAAACAGGTTTCTGAAAAAATTATAAAATAATTCTTTCATTTCCACGATTTTTAGCTTTTACTTTTCAAATTAAGGCAATCCTAGATGTTCCCGTCCACTGCTGGCCGTAAAACACATTGCACTACGTGTATACAGCATTCTGGCCGGTTTTGGAAATTGGCAAATTTAGAGGTTATTAACTCCTAAATTAAAATTCGTTGAAATTAATATTTTACTCGAATGCTGTGAATGATATTGCCTAAATTTGTCCTCGTTTTTTTCTACATCTGGAGTCAGATGTTAGAGGTTAAATTTATGGCGATTTTGAACTATGAAAGGTTAAGTTTAAAGCATCTCCCAAACTAATACATCGTTGGGCTTTATAATTTGTCGCATTTAGAGGCTGACTTTGTCTGCATTTGTTCAAGTTTTCTGGAAGATTATCTAATGAATGTGGAGTTCAAGATACTGGAGATTACATTTGTGAAAAAAATGAGTGTTTATTTTATTATTACGTTTTATTTCAGTAACAATTTCTTTTGTTTAGAACGCTTTTATGTCTTGGCGGACCTTTAGGACCTAATTATAGAAGTTTCCTTCTTCATCTCTTCTTTATCATTTCATTTCTGTATTAATCATCACTTTGTTATTTGCTTCTAAGATGTTTCGAATCCAACTTGAGTGATTAATATTGAGGAATGTCACAAGAATGGCTGCATATTGATTTCAGTGTACCTGTTGTTTGAACACGACTGTTACCTAAGCGGCGGCCCAGTGCTTGCTAAATACAAGTTCAAATCCATGCACTTTCACTGGGGCAGTGAGGATGATGTCGGCTCTACACATACCTTGCAAGGAAATAGGTAATCTTCATTGCTCTACTGTCTACATAATTAGAGTTTAGTTTAGTGGACAAGAATCTCTTGGAGATGATGTAATACGTATATGATATCTTCGTAACAAAAACTTGCAGTTTTAAAAGTTAAGTATACGGTTTGATTAAACACCACAAATCAGCAAGTACCCAACATTTTATTCATACTTCATAATGGTAATAGTAATATTAATGAAAAGTTAATGCAGTAAAATTGCTTAAATGATGTTATTGTTCTATAATTTGAATAAAATACACAAGTTACTGTAATGGCTGAAATTTCGAGCTGAAGTAAAAATGAAATGTTCTTGATTGCGAACCTTTTTGCGTATAATCAACCCTTACATCTAACTTTTTAAACTGTAAGTTTTTGTTGAGGAGATTTTTGTACCTTTTGGATAGATATTTCTGTTTCTTTCATGACTTGAACCACTTTAAATGTATCTAGTGATAAATAGATATTAGGATATCTAGAATAATTAGGCTAATTTACTCCGGGATTAGGGGATACAAAGTTTCTATTAATGCTATCAGGTTCTGGACGTCCTCGCACATAAATATCTAACTTCAATATCACAGATTTCCCAGAAACATAAATCTAATTTATTTTCTTAATTTCAAATGGAATCCCCATACTAGACTGAAAAGACAAAGAAACTAACCAATGTTACAAACTTCGCGCCAGACTACTTGACAAACGTTCGAAACTTAACTTACATAACAAAAGACTCTTATATCTACTGTTACTGCGACCTATTTGGTCATACAGCATCGAAGTATGGGGATCGACTAAGCGTTCCAACTCACTACGTCTCCAGGCATAACAGTCAAAAATACTTCGAAAACTTCTTAACGCTCCGTTCTATGTATCTAACCTCACTATCCATAATGACCTCAAAATCCCTTTCATTAAAGATCTTGCTAACACTCGTTTCTTCAAATTTCATTCCTCTACAGCAGTTCATCCTAAACCTCTCATAGAACACCTATCTTCCTCCACATTACCAGGTAATCCTCTAAGGAGATTGAAGAGAAGATGGCCTCGTGATCTTCTCTTATCGTGAGAGCAAAGCACGTTACTGGAGTGGCACCACTGGGTGCCTTCTCCACTCATGATTTTCTTCTATTTCTTTTTTTTTTACCATATTTGCTTGTTGCAACAACTGTTGCAGTGGTAAATTACAATAAAAGATTTAAAAAAAAAATCTAATGGAAGTAATATTCAAATATTTCATTCAATTAAATGGCTGCGGTTGATCTAGATATATTAAGTAATCTATTAAGTGCTCACGATAACTTGGCAGTCATTAGATAACAGGAAGTATTCATAAATGGCGCCTCCGAGCCGAGAAACGTTTCGACTCAGCGCCAGTAACTTCCATGTAATGGCGGATAGTTTGACCAGTTACAGTTAGCAAACAAGAATAACCGCATTCTTGAAAGTGACAAAACTTACTTGATTAATCGCTTTTTATATTTGTAACTAATGGCGCCTGGTACAACAGCTAGTCGATGAATCTGTTACAGATTTGCTGCGGAAGCACATTTGATTTTCCAATATGATTATAAATTTAAAGCACCTTTGGAAATACTTGAGGCTCACCGAAAGTTGGCCGACCTGAAGTGGAAAGTGGAACATCCCGACGAAGAGGAGGAGGAAGAGGAGGATGACGACGAAGAAGAGGAAGAGGAAGAAGAGGAAACTGAAGAGGAAATGTTGGAAAGGTATGAGAGGGATGTGAAGAATTTTGAGATTTTACAAAAAAAGAAAATGGACGAATGGGGTGAAAAAAGGAGAGAGATAATTGAAAATGATAAAAGTAAGGGCCGCGACCTCAAAGGGTCAAAAGTGGAAACTAAGAAGGATGAGAAAGATAAAACGAAACCAGCCGAAGAGGATCAAAATGATAAAAGTAAGGACCGCAACCTCAATGATTCAAAAGTGGAAACAAAGAAGGAAGAGAAAGATAAAACGAAACCAGCCGAAGAGGATCCAGCCTCTTTAGCGACTTGGGATGCAATGAAAAGAGAGGTTACCAATTCCGGCATTATACTAGAGGAAAAAGTATGGAAGAGTTTATTCGAAAAGTTTGTAGTTAGCAAAGAAGCGGCCGAAATGCAAGAAGCTGCCAATAACCCTCAAACTGCGATAAAGCAAGTGCCACAACAACGAGTTGAAAAACCGGCAGCGGTCGCTACAGAGATAAGTCCCGAAGAGAAAAATCTATCAAAAGCAAGGAAATTGGAAACGGAAACAATGCTTCGTCTGGAATTAGCCCACTTGGAAACGTGCAAATCAGAATATACTGTTTGGATTAAAGCGGAGGAAAAGTTGAACAAGGTTTTGAAAAGAGAACTGAGGGAAAGCTATGAAGCTTTTCAGGAAGAGTTGGAAGAGAGAGAAGAACTGGAAGATGACGAGGACATTCCGGAAGAGGAGAAAAGAAAGACTAGAATTCGTTGGACCATCGCAGATGAAAAGAAGGAGCAGGCAGTCCGCGACAAGCTGAAGGGAGTTCTGGACCGTAGGAAACAGGAGTTGGATAAGATTTGCACCAAGGATATCACGTGCTTAGCGATCGTCGGCTTGATATTCAAAGTAAGTGACAGTTATCAAATCTTCCGTACCCATTTTTCGGCAACCTCGCCTCCTCGGACCTACAAATCTACAGAAAACTTTTACCAGAACCGTTCCAATTGATATCAATGTGATTCCACGGCATCACCTATTACTGCGATTGGCCATTCATGTTTGCAAATTTTCTCAATACTAAACTCAAAAGAGTTTTCCACACAAATACAGGTGAGGTTGGCATTACTGATTGATTCCATATCAAGAGCTCAGACTTTCACTTTCCACTTTCCACAATAGTCACACAAATATCTACTTTATTGAATTTCATTTCCGGTCTACCCATTTCCCTCAAAATTTCTATCTTTCTAAAGTATTAGAAACACCTTCCGTATTGTTAAGAGTTCTTAGAAACGTTCTTTATGCTGACCACAACATTGTAAACAACATTCAAGCAATCCCTTGGCAATCTATCTGGTTGTCGGACTTTGTCCTTATCCCTTCTTGATCAGAAATGGTGGCGGTGCCCCTCATAAGGATTCGTAAAACTTGTATTCACTGAAAAAACTCAATATTAATAATTTGGACTCCACAATTATACTTGCTCTGACAAAGAGGGAAGTGGTTGTACACACATACTCATCCCCCGTGCTTATTGAATCCAAAAGTGATATCCTCATTCTCGGTTTATTTCAGGCTGACAAGGCAGCTCCGCCGTACAATTTATTTACTTTTCTAACTCACGTTCAAGAAGCATTTGAAGAGACAGAAGTCGATGGTAACCTGATGAAACAATTCCAGAGCGGTTTATCTACTAGCGATTATTTCACTTACAGCGGTTCGACAACACACAGTCCTTATTCAGAGAATGTCACCTGGTTTGTCATGAGAGACCCTCTGCCAATCCAACCAGCTCAGGTAATCCTTGAAGTTTAAGTTCTGCTAATGTTTAAAATGGAATAATTTGCGTAAGGCTGTTGGTATGAATGTACCAAATAAATCCCTCTATGACCATAAGCCATCCTTCTGCCGCTGTTGCTATGCTTTGAAGGTCTTCAGTTGCTGCACTTCAGTTTCAACTTCGATCAAGGTTTTAAATTTTCCTACATCAACCTGCTGGCGTTTTCTAGGCCTAAAAATACAGATTGGAAGTCAAGAAAAGCTTCATACTGAGATAATTGTATGTTTATCACGGTCATCCTTCAGATTGAGTCTGTATCCTTACTAAACTTGAGATATCCAACGGGATTCATCCTAGATCTCTTTTGTAGGATTGGTGAGACAAAGGAGGTAACACCCATCTTTCTCGTTGAGGAGTGTAGGTTGCAGGCCTTCGATCGGAATACATCAAAGTCGAAGAGCTTTTTGGTTATTTCCCCTAATATTATTGTTGGATATGTTAGGACAGTTGAGAAGCCCAGTTCAGGAATCTATCCTTGATTCGGCTTATGTTGCTACGAGAGATATCTATATGGGATATCAGCGCGGCTTTGGATAGCTGAGGCTAAATCCGTCTCCCTAGATGAATCGTCTAGTCACGGATTGGTTGGAAAGTTGGAAACGTTCTCTGCACGCAAACAGCTATTTAAAAAAAAAAATTAAATTAAATAAATAAAAAGATTTAGGTGGCAGTATCCGTTGCCTAGTCTAAGTTCCTCACCATACTTTTTGCGTGTGTAACCACTACATATGATTGCTTTGATATCCAGGTGGACTGCCTACGTAAGATGAAGGGAGAATGGGGTCCTATCTACAGCAACTCCCGAGAGGTGCAGAGTCTGGGCAGCAGACAGATCTTCTTCAATCAGAAGCCTGTGTCCTTCCAACCGACCGTCTGTCCTGGCAAAGAGCTTTGTTGTGATAAAAACATGCCGAAGCAAAACTGGTCTGGTTTCATTTAATTTATAGATTTTGCTCTCTCTTCCGCTATTTGTCAAACAAATAAACTTTTTCTATTTATTTTGTTATTTTTTAATTTTTAATTTTATTTTTTATTTTTTCTTTAGTTCATCTCTAATTTTACATTTAAGAAAACATGGACCAAGTTGAAAAATATCTACCTTATTTCCTACTACTACTCCCTGGCCATCACAGCCCATCAAGGGACTGGTCCTCAGCCACCAACAGCTTTCCACCGTTCACGGTCCCTCGCAGCCGTTCTCCAACCTTGCAGGGCCGACCGCCTTAACATCGTCCTCCACGTCCTTCAGCCATCTCAGCCGTGGTATGCCTCGGGGCCTTCTCCCGCCAGGATGCCCGTACAACGCTCTTTTTGGAGCCCTTATATTCTCCATTCGGTGTATATGTCCCAACCATAGCAGTCTTCCTGCTTTTATGCAAGACACAATATCAGGCTCACCAAACAGTTCAGCCACTTCTTGGTTTATTACCTTATTTCCTAATAATTTTAATTCTTTTTCTTTTATCTACTCCAGATTACATTCTACAGACCCGGCTTTCAACAAACAGCTTCATTTCTGTTGTTGCTAACAAGTATGGAGTATCTCAAAAACGATTTCCGTCAGTAACTGCCACGGAAATTTTTGAGTTGAGTATCCTGGTTTCGACTGTAGTTCGCCCAGATTGCAGATCAATGCAGTGAAAAAGCCAGTGAAATGTCAGCATTCTAAGCAATCAAAAAGTGAGTCTCCGTTGCGCGCGAAAGATTTTATTCTGCAGTGATGTAGCATCCAGTGGAAGCAAAGGATGCTGTGCAACCCTCTTTAGACACGACTTTGTGTTAACTCTGATTACAGAACTGCCAACCATCCCAGGAAAGTTAGCTTGGATGAAGCAATGCCACGCCCACTTAAGTCAGGATGCTCTAGAGTGCAGCTTTTAAAGCTTTTGCTAACAGGGGAGTTGAAAAACATTTAAACATCACCATTAACGCACTTTTGCAAGCTCTTGGCACTTCTGCCAACTTTCAGCACAGAAAAAGTTAGGCGTTTTTGTTTTTCTCCAGGAAAGTCAGCAGTGCCCATTAAGTGCGGAGAGCGGAGAGCCTAGATCCATTGTGTGAAAGATAAGTAAAGAAACAGATCAATTTTGAAAATTTTGTAATTAATTGATTTAGCGACCACAGAAAAACGCTACCTCACAAAGTCGTGTGAGTGTTCGTAACACAGCTTTTCCTCTCTAATATTATTTTTTGTCAAAACAGTTTCATTTAAAAAAAAATTAATCACTTTTAGGGCAGAGAATGGGGATGATCCATCCATTGGTTGATTGTGGGAAAACATGGCCGCTGTTTGGTTAAGTTAAGAGTATTGTTTGCTCTTGTTGCTTTTGCCGGTGAAGGGAGAGGAAGTGAAGCTGGATGTAATTTTCTTTAGAAGAAGGGCAAAGGTTAATTTAATGAAAGGGGCCAAGGGTTGCTTTAACTACACACTCAGGCCGGCAAACAGCGCTTTGTAACAGCCAGAAACCTTAGATACTCCTTGATCTGAGTGTAAGCCTAGAGCATCCCAACGCTAATGAGTAGCCCATCAGCTGACGTCACCAATTAGGCTTACCTGCTTGGTATAAGCCCAACCCCACACTACGGAAGATTTTCGTTGTTGGTAATTTTAAGAACGCTAAACTAGCCTATCCTGAATCAGTTGTCTTTATGGTTTTTTAATGTAGACAGCAAGTTTTTAATAAGCCCGGCTGAAATCGTTTAAAGTAAATGAGAAGAATGAAGAAGCCGTTGCGCTAATCTTGAGGCCATCAACAGAAGTATCCACTCGCACTACTTCGATTACTCCAAATATTTCGATTCTTTAAAACCTTCTACCAAATGTTGTTAGGAATGCGGTACAATAGTTTTAAGAGGAGGTGCTGCGACTGTGTCAGGTTTCCGGTGTTTCTACCTGAAATATCCGTTTTGAGGGCTCCTGAGGAGGAAGTTTTATTTGAAAACAGTGTGCGCCCAATCGAACTCTTTACCTAAAAACGGAATATCACATGTACCTAAAATTTGACACTTTGTTGCGGTGCCTCTGGGGACAGAATTTGTACGATTGGATAGTGTTTGGAGTTTTTCTATAAAATTGCACCGAGTTCACTGAAATAATTTTTGACGAGTCCAGAACCATGGTATTTGAAAGCAGAGGAGTGTTAATACCAGATAATTTCTGCTTGCAAGATTAATACTCGTTCTGTTACATACCAAATATGTTTTGGGTTACAAGTTTTAGCAATCATGTTCGAACATGTCGTTTACAGCTAATTTCTTCCTTTGTAGGCGTGTAATGGTTAATGCATCAATTACACCGCAGGGGAAAACCAGTGAATGATTCCCTGTTCGAGTCTATGTGTATTTGAGGGGGGCGTTGATTCTGGTGAATTTGTTTACATACAATACAGCAATAAAAACATCTCTCTTTTAATGGTAAGGGGATTGCGCAGTGAACTGGCTCTCGGTTTATTGGTGTGAAAAGTATGGCTGCAATGGGGATGAGGCGCGCGGGCAGATTGGGGCTGCAGTGTTGCTGCCCAAACATATAGCCACCCGTGATGAACGTTACCTAGACGGGAATGTGTTTTGGCAGGATTTATTTCTGATACGGGCACACGGCTCGTGCGTTCGTACACCTGCTCTGTCTACGGCTATTTGTTCAATTTGTAATTGTACCATATATGAGTGTGTTGGTAGTGAGGCGATAGTGTGCCAGTGTGGGTCGTTACGATCAGGTGTGCACTGAGCACTATACCGACCATTCAGTTACGTGTGCGTTACATTGGTAGTTCTGGTGAAATAGTAGGTTTGCCTGATTTCAGTTGAGAGTGTGTGAGTGAGTTAGTATCATACTGAGCTGAACTTCCAGCAGAACTGGCCAATTACCAAGTATTTACCAACGCCATATCCTGGTTGATATACGATCAAGCTTGGCCTGCACTCTGCTCTATTCAGTTTTAGTCCTACATGTTGGTCGGCCAACCTGCAGTACAACCTAAAAACACACACACAAACGAACAATAATTGTTATATACACACATGTAAAATGTAACCTAATATATAACTGTAAACCTATGGATTAACGAACCTCAACTTATTTTACAGTCTCCATATTAGAAGTAGCCCCTTTATATAAGCGAGCCAGCTGAATGTCGTCAGTGTTGCCGGCTTCCAAAAATTATCGTATAAATTTGGCTTTGTCAATGTTTAGCCACTTTCCGTTCATGTAAGCACACATTACTTTCTCCTGGTAACATTGAATTACAAATAAGAGAAATCATATTTGTTTTGAGACTCCCCGAGTCTAGAACCAATAAGCCAATAAGACTAAGAGATCTATTTTTGTAAAATCTAGATTATAATCTCACTTGAGTGTATCGATTTTTCCAAACTTGTACAAATTCTATTAATAGATACTCTCACAAAGTACCAGTTTGAAAAGTACTCACCACAAGAAGTCACGGAACTTAATGGAGAAATTTGGGAGCTGAGAGTGGCAGCCCTGTAACTAGATTCTGCTCACTCACTCACACAGACATAAGGTATATATTTTTTAAAAAACTTTCCTTCTTACTAGTACAATGTACAATCGCATTTTTTCCTTTTGTTCCACAGTTTAGAGAAAGTGGAAAGAATGGCGTCAGTTCGGAGCAGCAGATAACAGCAGCGTTGCTCTTTCAGAGATAATAGGTTGGCCAGCTTGGGTGGCTAGCCGCTTATATACTCGCGTCTGATTTACTATGTGTGGTCACAGTTCCCATGCGCTCCCAAACACTCTATAGCACATATTTCTACCAGCTCGCATCCTGTGTGCCCGGCTGGCTGTTCCCTTATCAGTATCGCCGGTTTACAGCTCATCTACTTCACAAATATCACCACCAAAAAAACATAACTCTCGTGTCTTTCCACGGACTTCACTTTTATTAGTGAAAAGGAAACAGTGTCTGAACTGAACACTCACCTACCCCTCTTACCCCCTCGCTATTTATTTAATAAAACTTGAAATTCCTATTTAAAAAAAAAACATTGTTGCTGTATAATAAAATGGCAGAATTGAAAGAAACCTCAAAACCCCTTCCAGAAACCTCAAAATTTAGTTCACTTGGAGAAAGTTTCAAGTCAAAGTGATAAATAAGCCCAAGTTCAGATAAAGCACAAGAACATTAGAAACAAACTATTCAGTCGCCAATTCCATTAAGAGCTGATATCCTTCCAATTCGGAATTATATACATTTCGCCGATATTATAACTGTTCAATATACCGTAAACGGCACTTTAGAGAAAAGCTGAAAATAGTTTTCTGGGTTAACAAATTTTCCAGAGCTCCATGTGCGAGCAAAGTGTTATAAAAAGTACTGGAAACATTTTCAGAAAAAAATGGCTAAAAACAATTCAGTATAATAGTCAGAGACTTCTGGTCAGTGAGGCTCTTCAACTTCGCCATTTTGGTTATGTATTTAATTAGTATTGGTATTATTCTGATGGTAATACTCAGCATGACCCAGAACGACTTAAGAACGTTTTTAAAAAATACTCTCAGTCAGAAATGGCTGATACTGCCACCGTTTAATTGTAGAAAGACTTCTCTATGAGTTCCCTAGGGTGCGTCTGGCATCAGTTCTGGTTTTTAAAAATTTAACGAATCAACTGAGTTTCACAAGAACATTACAGACTAAATGGAATCGAGTGAAACCGAAATTGAATAGAATTGGCTGAACGTAAAGTACCACAGGCAGAAGATGTTTCCGCCAAGGACCAGAAAGCAGGAATGTCCTCACCTGTGTATATAGCATTGATATACAATTTCCCAGGGCGTTATACATGGACCAATTGCATGTGGAAACAGCAAGTTGCTGGTGGCGCTCTCTATTTAGGAGTTCTCCTGTAGACAGGCCAGGCTAGGCGAAGAAGAACAGCTCCTCAGGGTATATAACTGCGACCCCTACAACGGAGTCAGACCTTGCCGAGGGTGGTAACGACCCCGGAGACTACAAACGTAAGTTGTAGACACTAACCCCTCTACCAGCAGCTATATACCCTCGAATCCCATGTATTATTTATTTGGGCCGCCCCCGTCCTGGGTGCGCACTCATATCTGCCAACATAGTAGAGCGGGGGGCACTTGGAATATCCCACCGCCTTCTGCAGCAGCTGCAAGATCTTGCTGCCCTAACGGTATTCCCTGTTTAGTACTAGATCTGTCCTAACAAGCCAGTTTCCATAATTTATTGCTCACTATAAAAGAAAAAATAATAATAAAATAAAAATCCCAAATTAAATAAATAAACACTATAAATTTCTAAAATAAAGAAATCTGAGGCGAACTGTCACCCCCTCCTCTATTTGGCCGCAGTTTTTCTTCATAAATTTCCTTGAAAACAACCATTGCCAAGAAGCAGTTGTACGGAAATGAAATTTCTCAACATTGCGCATGTCCACTGTAGTGGAAATATTTCCCCAGAATTTTAACGAAAATGGCTCTTTAAACTGAGCTTAATTATTGCCCCCCACTTAGACCCATCAATTCATCATAGGAAACAATTTCCCGAAAAATCGATCTAGAGGCAGTTGGCGTGAGATTCAGCTTTATTCTCAAGACCAATTGTGAACATGCGGCCTCTGTAAGGGAACAATATATTAATTGAAACTCAGTTACAATCGAATCTTCAAGAAAATCGCACGAGCAGAAGTCGCTCTTTACAGAATAAATTTGGGGTTTTTAATGATTTTTTTGTTTTCGCCCAATCGATTCAAGGAAATCGAGATAAGAGAAAGTCGGCTCTGTACGTTACAGGATTTGGCAAAAACGTCACAAATTCGACCCGTTAGTAATACTTCCTCTTAAAGAATTAGATATGAAGGGTGATGTTTCAATATGAGTGGGATTACGGAGAAGTGATGAGTAGAGGAAATGGGGGCAGGCTTGCCAACCTAGACATCTCTTTATCTCTCAGCAATGACTGTGTGTGTGGCAGTACTCAGCTTCTCTAGTGATGCGCGGAATGTTCTATTACCAGACGCCAACCAACGTTGGAATTCATTATAATGTCGGCTCGCTAACACAATATGTACGGGATATATATACATGGTAGTACTGAGCCGGCAATATTTAGTATTCTAGTCAAGGGTGAAGGGGGAAGGGGGTGTAGCAGGGCTACAAAACGTGCGAAATACCTCCTAAATTAAAAGGCACGAATTATAAAATAAGTTAATTCCTCCTTATCGTTCTACTTTAGAAATTTACACTTTCTGGTGTGTGTGTTTTGCGAGCTTGAGACTTTGTTGCGCATCTTGGAGCGGCGAGCTTACAGGTTGGTGCAGATAGCAGAACTTTGTGAGCTACACGCTAAAGGAAGCGATAAGAAAGCTTCATATACAACTTTACACAACTCTAAAGCAGATGCTTCTACAACACCCACAGACAAACGGACCTGCCTAGTGTATTCGCTGTTAGCACAGCCAACTGCTAACTGTGAAATCTGCAGCCCCCCCTATTATACTCTTCCCTCTCTTCAGTGAACTTCTCCTTCAGGGAAATCATCGGGCCAATGTCTTTAAAACTAGGCTTCCACCGGAAATGCAATATAAAAGAATAGTATTTTACAAATTAGTCAGTGCAGCTGTCTGTGCAACAAAGTGAAAAACGAAAAACCGCCCAAAGCTTAAATGTGATATTCGGTTTAGACGCCATCAAAAGACGCAAGAATAGGGTTTTAGCAGAGTGGTCAGCGTGCGTACATTGGATTCCGACGCCACTGGTGGCCTTCAGATTTTCTCTTCCATAAGCTTGCTTACTGCCTGAGTCGAGAGAACACTGACCGGAAGGCCGGCAGTGCTCTGAAAAAAGCTGCGGGCGTCAAAAACCGCAGATATTATCACTCGCGTCTTAAATTTAAAAAAAGGCTAAGAAATGGTTTTACCGGAAGTTGCACTTTACTGAAAGTAGTTTCGAGTTGTTGGACTTTTCTCGAAATTAGTTCCTGCGGTTTTCTTTAGAATAATGCCCAGCTAATTGCGCACATTAAGACCTAAATCTTACTATGAGAGACTATTGTTTAGGAAGATTCTAACAAGGACAGTTCTGGGCGAGGGGTGGTTTCCCTCTTAGAGCGCTAATGTAAATCTTAACACTTCTATAGTTTCAACACATTATGCAATGTTTGAAAAGATCCGGGATGTCTCCTTTGGGTTCTCCTACGAGGCTTAGGTGACGTAGAAATTAAATATGTTCTTGAATATGCTCTTGAGTTTAAAGAGAATTAGTGTGTTCGCGCTTAGTGTAGTTGGCGGTGAGAGATTGGCTGGCGAGTGTTCACACCGAATCTATTGATTTTGGTTTTACTTCGGCCGCACTCAGACCGGACGCAAAATTTTACACCAAAAATAAGAAAAAAAATAAAGCTGACGTATTCATTTACTGTTTAGTAAAGGCAATTACCCTAATGAAAGCATGGCGTCATGGCCAGATCAGAGCGCTAACTTGAGCGGCGGGGGCGGGAGTTTGAAGGCGGTGGCGGGTGAAATCGCGCCGGTTTGTTTGTTGTGTTTGTGAGGGTGAGCTACATTTGGAAAGGCGCCGGCCGTACTGGCGCCAAGGCGGGTCGATCTTGTTAAAGGCACGCCAATGTGTTCCGGCGGGGTGGGCCCCCTCCGCAGCGCTGCCCTTCTTACCTTCACATAACTTTCAAATTGAATTAATTGTAAAAGAGAAATCTTTATTTTCAATAAAATTATGCAAGAGTTGTTACTGCTAAGTAAATTGAAATGGCAGTTAAAAGCGAAGCCGATCCATTGATGAGCCTGCTCGAACGTGCTGAGTCGGATAAAAGTCTGGAGTTGAACGGAATGATCTGCAGATAGAGGAGAGAACGCCGCGGAGCGTAAAAAAGGCCCTGGATGTTGAACAAATGGAAGATTAAGACGTGAAACCAACCAAATGTTGTCCTCGGCATAATCTTGACTCTTCTGAAACAGAAATCTTTAACGTTGCCAAAACTCTTGGGCTGGATGACAGACATGTGCTGAGTGGAAAGGCGAGGAGGACACATGTAGTTCTTACATCCAACACCAGGGCGTTTGCTCTTCAGGTCTCGCATCCTGAGTAGGGCAAATTAGTATTCAAATCGACCACCGCCGCCTCTCACCTCGTTAGGTTGTTTCTGCCTCCTGTTTTTCGTTCGTTTCCTTCCCACTAACGCCCTTAGGTAACTTTAGTCAAACAAGGCAGACAGTGCTTGCATGGTGTTCTCTCACCAAACATAGAAGGAATCTCTCGTGAAACACCTAATACTTTCTACTTGTTTACCATTTTCAAGTGCCCACCTTTTCCTTCAGATCCTCCAGTTCCCAGATAGTACGAAAGGCCATTCTAGTACAATGTACACTCCTACTACTGATAAGGCTAAATTAGCGGCTAAAATTACAAGTTTTGGAAGGAGATTCCTCCACCGGAACTAGCACTTCACTTTCTGGAGGTTTTATAGGCAACGACTCCTATGACTTCCTCCATACCTCTATAGCTCTATACCTACATACAGGTCATACATCTTTATAGGAAAATTCCATTTAGAAAAGTTCTGGAGATTTGGGCGCTTTGAATTAAGCATGTAAAAGGCGAAGATCAGCTGCATAAAGGACAAGGCCTGTCACCAGCTAGTACCTATCCTCTATAATAGTAGACAAGAAACTGGATTCCGCCAACTGCGGCATTCTTTCTAAGTGCTGAAACTCTGCCAATCATCAGCCTCGTCTACCATTAACCTATTTCTCTTATTTATATTTGTAACCTTAATTTCTTCTCTCATTTAGTGCACTTATTTTCTATTGGTTTAGGTTACTGCAAATCCATTATTCTCTTAAGTTGTTATTTCTACTTAGCTCTGTCCACTGAGTAATATTCTTAATTAACTATCTGCTCCTCAGTGAGGTGCCAGCTAGATACCTCCGCCATGCTATTTTTCAGATCCGGAAGAGCTGGAATCATCTATTTCCGGTGAAAACCTAATTTGGAAAATTTAACCCGAATGTAATATTTTCTCTTACTGGCGGTAAGAAAAAGTAGAAATGAATGTAGAAGAAGTAAAAGGAAATGTATTAGGGAAGAAGGAAGATAATGGTATTCAGGTGTGAGTGTGTGTGTGTCTGAGGACCAAATGGAAAAATAGGGAGACAGTTGTAAATGGAAACAGGAGGTGGAATTGGAGATAAAGTCACTTTCCGACTTCAAGTGTGCTGTTCCCGGAGTGTGCGCGCGCATGAAGGAAACGCCGACAGTACTACCAACGGAGAAGTTAATTCGAACAAGTCTCCAAGTCGGCTATATAGAGTGGTAATACTGACGGATGTTCCAGTTGATGCAGATGTCAGACAGGAACCAGGATAAATGAGAACTTGTCACTTAGCTCCTCTATACCTGCACCATTCTTCTCCCAGCTTCCCAATCTTCACACCTCACACGTCTCCAGCGAGAGTTTGGAATTATCCCCCCCCTCCACATGCTCTTTAGTTAAAACACAAAATATCTACTAACGCAATTACGTCATTCAATATTCTTGAAAATACAAAAATAGTTGACTCCCACATTATACGAGTAAGAGGATGGGTAGATTCCCTTCAAAGTACCATTTTGCTTTCATGTACGATCCTGTCTATTGTGATGTTGAGTTTGAGTTCGAATTAAGTTCCTCAACCGGAAGTGCCCCTTTGCTTTCCCCAAAATGGCTCCTAGACTTTTCTGTGAACATTGTGCATTCATTACACACACTCAAGTAAATAAAGAACTTTCTCAGAGTATTTATATTAATAGAAAATTTTATTTGGGAGGGGCAGTTTTTGAGGAAGGGTTTGGGTAATTTCCCAAAATTGTTGCAGTATGAGGTACGGTTACAAAATGTATAATGTTGGTGAGAAATAATATGGGTCAAATATTCCCAGTTTGAAGGATATTAAGGAGAATAGCAGTTAAAGGAAGTCGTGAGAGTGTGCCCAGACAGATTTTGGCGGATATATGGCCGGTAAAAACTAAAAATTGAAAATCAGTGCGATTACAATACTTCCTCTCACTATTGCGAGGATTAAGGAAAATTATTGAAAAAGAGAAATGAATACCGGAAGCGAGAGAAAGGAAAATCTGTGAGTATCTGGTAGCCAGCTGAACTGGCTCCTGTGGGGGTAATTTATTGGGAGTCTTAGTAACTGGCTGGCACGCTTGGCTCTCGTCCTGTGCAACAAGGAGTTGATGGCGAGCGGGAGAGAAACTGTTGTTAAGGAAGCAGCTAAACTGGCAAGACGCACATACAGGCTCGCAGGGTGTGTGCTACATAAAAGAAGAACTGGCTTGATGAAAGTGTCAGGGACTTTGTGAGTATGAAATTTTAACTAAAGTAGTAGGAGCGGTGACCAGGAGTGGGCTCCTGGCAAATGGGAATAGGCCTGCTTCCTTCTTTGAGAGTGTTATTCTCGGTCAAATATTTAGCCCAGCCCTCGCCACTCTTGCACCAGGAGGATCCTGAGCTGGCTGTGGAAAACAGCTGGTTGTGTTTGTTGCATTACTTTTTCATTGCCCCAGCTGACGCTGTAGTGCGCCACCGACGACGCATGCGCCCTCCGGCCCTGCAACTTGTTATTGCTCCTCCGCTCCTACTTAGTTTACAACTGGAACTATTAAATTGCTTGTTCTCTTACGGGATCGGCGACGTGGTGTTCTGTCTTCGCGAACTGGAAGAGAATACCTGTATTGAACACTCAGACGACTTTCTCAAGGTGCTAGCTCACGAAATGTGCTCATACTTCGATCGAAATAGTAATCTCTCATTCATCGCTTTTGAAGTATCCACTCTCTCACTCTAATAATCGTCCTTATAAAAGTAGCTGGAAAAAGGTTACCAATAAAGGTAGCAGATGTATGCGTTTATGATCACTATTAGAATCACATGTTGGGGAGCAAATCTCGAAGAACAGAAAAATCTGTAATGACAGTTCCGGGCAGCCTATTTGCTGCAAATTTGGAAATTCAGCCTCTCATTTGATTCTTATTAATATTATATAGGTGGCAAGCCTGTACAATTAACTGTAATGGCACTCTAGACATGCCACCCTCTTCTCTCTCAGAAGTGCCTTAAATCGAATTTATGAAACGCTACTTCCGGTTGGAAGATTTGTCTAAGTTGCGGACGGGAGTTGGCAGAAATGATCGCAATTACTTACTTTACCTGTCTTGTGAGAGAAAGTAAGATGAAAATTGCGAAAACTAAAGGAAACTGCCAGTAGAGTTTCCCAGGTGACGAATTTTAAGCTAAATGTGATCAAAATACTTGGAGTTTGAGCCTTCTGGCCAATTTTCCTATTTTGAGAGATTTTAAAAAAATTCTTTGAGTGATTCAGTGCAGTACTACTCTCTTTACAACCCTGGCAGGAACAGGAGCAGTGCTGCCAACGTAACTCAACAAATGTGGAGGGAAACGTGAGGCACAGACATGTATTTAGCCAGAAGGGAAATACGTTTAACTCAAATGGAAAGTAATTTGCACAAAGGGACGCCTCTGTTCCAGTACCTGTCCATTTGTTTTAGACTTTCTGTACACGTCTGGCGTTCTTCTTCGGGATTAGTGTAAAAAAGAAGGAGCCTTAGAGGAGCGAACTGTTCTAGAATAGCAGACAAGCTAGTCTCATCCCGACCCAGAGGGGAGTGACTTGATCCGTCCACACACAGTAATGTATTCTGCTGCCGCTCTCGGCTCCTGACGTCCATGTTGAACGGCTCACAGCATCACTAACGCCTTGTCCAGGACTTCTAGCCCATAGCTTCTCTCAAACAAGAATATATTCTATTGTACTTTCTCACTCGGGCCTCTCACTTACTCCAGTAAGACTTAATTGCCAAATTTCTGCTCCATCAAATAGATCTGGAAGTGTGCGAATAGAGTGTCAAAGTTAAGATTCAAAAAGCGGAAAACTTCACCATTACGCCATTAGCTGACCTGTAGACTTCACTTCCTTGCGCAGTTACATTAGGCTCCATGAACTATGTTATCGCCAGACGACTGTCGTGGAATCCCCAGACAGTATTTTCTTGTTGCAGAAGTCTTGCAGTTGTAAATTTTAAAAAAATTAAAGGTAGAAACGTGATCAGTGCCGAATTAAGGGCTGGCTTAATCAAGTGTCAGAGCTTTACTTCTGTACGACCTTGAAAAGTATCTAAAAGACTCTAATATGGAATTAAAGTCCCCCTAGACAGTGAGGGAGGGCGACTTATGTGTTGATGAGTTCAAAATGTACACTTTAAGTCAGGATATCTCTAAATATATCAATCGATGTATCGAGTTCGGAAAAAGTACCTAAACCGGAAGTTCTGCGGTACTCAAGAGATCGTTCACTTTCTCGAAATTGGCTTCTTTATAAACTTCACACAAACTACAAAAACAGATTTATAACTGTTTGTATCAATTTTTGTAAGGGCAGCCGCTGAGGAGGAGTTGGGATAGACCGCCCCTCTGGAAAATTACATTTCAGTGTGATGTACGGTTTTGCAAACTGCATGAAGTTGGGCAGAATGAAAATGACTTAAGTATTGGGACTTTGGAGAGATTTTGTGAGTTAGAACCTTGATGACGTAGCAGCAAGAGGAAGTCTTGTGAGTAGTCACTCCGGACTTTTCTCTGTGTTGCTTCACCGCCTTCTAGATTTCAACCTTACTATTGAAAATTACTAAATTTACCGACGAATTAATAACTAAATGTGAATATTTGCCATATTCACTTTGCCCATCTTATTTGGATATTACTAATAACATCCAGTTTTGAATATAAACCGACTAATCACCTCCACCAAAAATATTTATTGGTCCATTAATAATACAGAAAATCTTCCATATCTCCTTAATTTAAATTATCAAAAAAACAGAACGAGTTCATGGCGTGAGTTATAAAAGAGAGATGACGCAGGAGGGGAATGCCGATATGAAGGAGCGAATGGAGGTGCGCAGAAGATGCGGCAAAGAATTGCTGTATTATGGAGCAGCAATGTTTGTAAGGGAGGTAGGTTCGCTCATTGTGCCGGGCGCTGGCAAAGGGGAGTCAAAGGGCAGGCGGGGAGGGGGTAGGTAGTAAAGGCAACGCTAGCTGAATCTAAATCTAGAAGGTAAGATCAAGAGAAGAAGGTAACGCTAGCCAAGTGTGTGCAGACAGAGCCCAAAGTCCAAACTGACGGCCATCTTATGTATTTCATAGAGTTGTACTACCACCGGTTCGGGTAAATTTGATTTGGCACTGTTGGCCAGACTGCTGCTGCTTGTCTCTCATTCTCTCCGCTCCCCGCCGCCAACACTTATTGTAAACACACATACAGCACTGCCAACTTAACTAACTTCCCCTTTTTGAACTTCCTAAAAAGTTACCCTCGTATGAACTTTTCAAATACGCGCGCACGCCTGTTACATTTCTCTTTCTTCTAGAATAATTTCTCTACAATCCCCTTTGGACACGTTTTAACTCATTTCTGCAAACTCCCGACAAAACAATTTCTAAATCTTTGGTAGTGAGAAAAGTTTTATTTTCAATCATGTGTGAAAAAAAAGGAAAAAGTGCCATTATTTTTATGAGTCATATGTTAAACTTCAATTGCTCAGTTTAACCAATAAACTAGTCCAAAATGTAGTTAGTCCGTGTCAAATTTTGTGATAACACATTTTCATCAGAAATTTAAGTTTTCAGGTCCCCCTGAGTCTCAAAAAGTTTCAGAAAATATTGATGAATTCATTAAATTGTTGCTTGATATTCGCTACGGTAATGTGGCCGCCAAACCGGAAACTCTGAAAATTCGAGACCTCTCGGATTTCTTCTTCAGAACGGTAGAGGAAATATTGTGTTTATTTTGTTTTCTGGTGGTCTTAGGCCCGTTACAGTATTGTGGCCTTCGGGGTTTTTCTTTGAGCTAACACAAAAACAAAATTGTTTTCCGTTGCTACCAAAATGCAAAATCATTTAAAATTTGGTTATTAAATAATAATGTGGCCTTAATATAGGAAAATTTGATTCTTGTAAGCCTATTGGGATTTGCTTCAGCAGCAATAATGAGCATTTTACTAATATTTTGCAAGGAACACCATGATTAGGTGCTGCAACCTTCTCGTAAGGTGCAAATTTTAAGAAAAAGTAAAAAATAAAGGTAAGCATTGCAAAATTGCCACTAAGTGCCTGCTAACAACGTGTGACAATACACCTGCAGGAGACTGCATGAGCAGGTCAACGATGTGGCGAGAACAATTTCTCATGGAATTTGGATTGATAATAAGACGGGAGTAAATCCTCCCAAGTTCCCAGACAAAAGAGGACATTCCAGAGTTCAAGAAATGTCCAATTGTGAGTTCAACTTCGGTTAAGTTAATCCTATAAGAAACTAAATGTTTTAGAGTGAAATATTTTTGTGTGTGCATTTTGGTTTAAGTGCAACTAACTATAATTGTAAAGTTAGGTTTTCAACAATTAGTAGGGTAATTTTATTAAATTAACCATTTATAGGGAATGAAGTGGACCTTACGAGACTTAAAAAGTCAAAATAAGGGCTCAAAAGTCAAAAAAAAGGACTCAAGAAGGACTCAAAAAGTTAAAAAAGGACTCAAAAAGTAAAAAAAAAAGGACTCAAAATGTCAAAAAAAAGGACTCAAAAGTCAAAAAAAAATACTCAAAAAGTTAAAACAAAAACTGTGTCACATTTATCAAATGTTTACGTTTGTAAAAATAATTTGAACCAATGGTGTCCCTGTTTGCCTTTCTCTTATTGGCCGAAGAAAAGAAAACTTTCAACTTTACGGTACCCATCATCTTAGAGAAGTAAATTGAAGCCAAATATCTTCTTCTCTTTTTTGGTACACATTTTTTTACAAGAAAATTTAATTTAATAATATAATTATAATTAGAAAGATTTGTAGGTTAGGTTAGGTTAGTAAGCCGGGTGAGCCAGAGATCTGGAGAAGGTTGCTACTTACTCTATACGATGGAGAAGAAAATACAATTTTAAATAAAGAGAACAGACGTAATGGAACTAATTACCCGGGGAAGACATTTAATTGCGAACTGGCGTTGAACTTTGCGAGGAGATCCTGTGGGAGGGAGGAGGACAGATTGGTCTGGTGAAGAGAGAGAGAAGAGGGAGATCGAGGGCGCCGAAGGGCCGTAAAACAGGGCCCCGACACACTGCGCAAACATCCTTGGTGTGCGCCGCCAAATTAAAGCCATAAATTTCCATAAAGTGCCCGTCCGAGGCAAATGTACATTTCTACTGTCCAGCTCTAGTTCAGCCTCACCATTGCAGAGGGCGCCCTACCGCATGCACGTTTCTAAATGAACATCTCACGTTAAATATAAATCTGATTGGATCTAGTTTCCAATTACGATTTTTCTTCAAACTGGAGTTTTTACTGGCGTACACATTGTTCTCTTTAAATATACACGTTCACTGCAATCAAACCATATCCTCCTAAGAAATCGCTGAAATCTACAAATTTTCCAAATTCTTAATATTTGAGTCATCCAACAGGATTCAGTTTGTACATTAAAGAGGAAAGCCTGGACCAGCATCTTCTCAGCCACCCTCCTAGAACTAGTTTCTCTAGAAAAATGATGAATCAATTATTGACTGTGTTCGAAGTTTAGAGGTAATTTTCGAGAAGATCTCCAAAATGTAATCAACCTGTTGAGCAAAGTCCTACTTCCTGGTGATTTTCTCCGCAAGGTCCCCCGAGTACGAAAAAGTGGTTTTTGACCGATTCGCCTATTTTGAGTATCCCCTGTGACGCAACAAGGTTTTAGTCAAATTCGGT
The DNA here is from genome assembly GCF_049639745.1 of Rhodnius prolixus. Taxonomy (NCBI): domain Eukaryota; kingdom Metazoa; phylum Arthropoda; class Insecta; order Hemiptera; family Reduviidae; genus Rhodnius; species Rhodnius prolixus. The sequence goes on from NW_027411598.1 coordinate 825,626, forward strand.
CCACCGGAAGAACAAGTTTAAGTTTCCTCCAAGACGACTCCTAGGATTTCGCATGGAGTATATCTACACCTTTTATCCAAACATTACTTATTTACCTTCTTAGGTAACTAGAACGACTCCTTAGGGAGGGGTGAATTCTTCCCCCCATTAAAAATGCCGTTTCAGTACTTTGTATGTATCTACTACCTACATAATAATTATGTATGAGCATGAAATGTCTAACCTAATTTCCGTGTTAGAAAATGTTAAATATATACCCTCCGGATGTCCGGCTTTAAGGTCAGGCACGTACACAGATTTTGCACATGAACGCCTACCACTCTAATCTAATAAATTTCTTTAATAACCGTTAATTTTAATTAAAATATCGTTACTAAGTAGAGTGTAGAGGTTCTGTAAGTATAAAAAGTGTTTGTTTTTAATTACTAATAAATATTATTCTTTTATACAATTGTAAATCTATTAAAAAGACATACATTATCAGATTATATTATTAAAATGTGTGGAATATTTATAAGGTGCCACGGTAGCCGAGCGTTTAGAGGCGCGAGGCCCGCAAAGCTAATTGTTGTTTAGTCGGTTCGATCCCCGTGCTAGGCCTTGGTTTTTTATTTAATGAGAAAATTACTTGCTAGTCGCCGCCGACTTAAATTGATGGTCGTAAAACCAGCCTGAAAAGATGATAGGCATTACTTTCAATTTGTAGAATGTATGTTCACAATTTTCTGTAGTATATGGTACACGAATATATATATATATATAATAGTTAATTGCAATCAAATGAAGATGTTAAATTAATTAAATAAATGGTAACGTTACATTAAATACCTCCACATAGCAGTTCTCAAATGACGCCAGAGATATCTGAAACTTCGGACACTTAAGAGAATTTGGGTTGCTCCCAACCTACTATATTTAAGTTCGAGTTATTTGTTAAAGTAATTATGAGTAATAATGATCTCCAAGGAAAAAGAGGTAAACAAGAGATGAAACGTGGTAGACTTGGAAGTGGGGCTAGAAAAACTGTCTGAACCACAGCGATACCCCGCAGTATCGAGCGCAGCGTCCAGTGAACAATGTGCGCAATTTCATTAGTTTGCTTTTTCCTAGAAGCTGGCCCTGAACTGTACCGTGCAGCCAGTTCATCATGCCCATTCCAATATGCACCTGCCACATGATTATGGTTGGTCCTAGACTAAAGTATATCATTCGAACTTGTATAGAACGTACGTTCGGACGATCGCCTTGGTTTGAAACGTCGTCTCAGGAAGTATTGATTGTAGGTGGGTTCTGGAACAGCTTTAACATACACTTCTTTTTAATTAGAATCATTTTATCATAAGCGTATGAACATGTAAAACACTTAGATCAGATAAACTGTCCTTGCAGTTCCAAGAAAATTGAATTACAGGAAACTGCGCTTAGAGGAAGTCGTGTCTCTTGAAAACAGATTTTTTATGTTTTTCCTGGCTAACAGAGAGAGAGAGTGACAAGAAATTGCGATGCTGCCAGAATGGTAGGAGGACCATGGTATTGCGCAAGCGCCTTATCCACTGAACCCATCTGAGTTCGTGCTACTTCCACAAAGAGATAATTTGTTTTATTTTATTCTCCTCCTTTGGTGGTGTAAATGTAGTTTCCTCTATTTTGTTTCTACAAACAGACAAACGGCATGGACAACTCGTCCTTTTCATTTCGGTCCAAGGAAAGTTGTATGTAGCTAATAGAATCTAGAATAGGACATACCTTGTCCACAGCACACACACACACACACACTGGCAAACATGTAATTCTTTGCTCACCGACCAAACACAAGAACTGTCCTTTAAGATGGACCCTAAGAAGAGCCTCTGCGGACAAAGTAAACCTAATTCCCCCAGCCGGCCAACCCCGGAGCGAGACCTCTTCTTCGTCCAACAACACAACTCTCTGTAGGACAGCGCCAGCCAGCCTCCCAGCTATAATCAAATTTCACATCAAAAAAAGGAGCTAGAAGCAGACGGGGTGATGATATTATCTCCGAGCACTATTTCTTGCAGTCTCTCCAACTACGTGTGTTGGCAAACCTGCAAATCTGCTTCCCACTTTCTCACTACTAACGTCTAATTCATCACTTCCACCAGTTACTTTACTTCAGTTCTCAAGATTCTAACTCACAAATTTTGACAAAAATCCGGATCATTGTTTTGGAAGAGGAAGTAAAGAATAATTGTGTGGGAACGAGATGTAAATTAGGAACATTGCATTACTCACTGTTTGACTGAAGGGTATAAAGTGGGAGCACGGTGGTACTTCCGGCGCCAGCGACATCTGTCAAAGTTCCGCCGCTACCCAGACGTGCCGCCAATACTGACCGCTTTGCATTCTCACATGCGTCTCTTTTTGCGCGCCAATTTCTTTCTCTCCATTACCATATAAAATAGATCTTTTGCCAAGGAGCCGCCGCCTGTATCTCTGAGCATTCCACCTTTTAATTCCCCGGCTGTTCCTTCCACTTCCCGGCTTCTGTTTGGTGTCTGACTCCAACGTTAATTCGGTCACGACTCCAATATCCCAGCGGCAATGGAAGGGGTGCTCTGGGTTCGTTTCGTCACCGAACTCTCCTTAATAAGAAAGCCCCAGCCTGTTTGTGGAGGCGGTGGATGGGGCGCAATGGGTCTCTAAGAGCAGTACAATAGTTGGAATACTTGCCGAGGTCGGGTATGAGGCAGTACAGTCGACATTCCTCGGGGTGCCCATTCCAGCCGCTCCCTGGCTAGAACTCTACCGCTAATGGACTGCCGGATCCATCTGTCTCCCATTCTTCCTCACACACACTTCCGCCGCGTATTCACCATCGGTTTTAATTGAAATCTTTTTATTCTTAAAAAAAAAGAAAGCTGCTCTTAACACTCTCATGACTCTTTCTGAAATTATTTCTCATTGATAATTTTTTTCCTGCAAAATTGATTAACTGGCTTTGTTAATAAACTGTTTCCTGCATCTTCTAGGAGAAGGAGGAATAGAATAAGGAAGTCGAATAACAAACTACAGGGGGGCTATAATTCTGGCGGGAAACCCTCGTACTTACTGCAATTCTCCTGGTTAAATGACAAATTTCCTTCGTACTTATTGCAGGATTTCATATTTACTTCAAAGTAGTATTATATGTAGTGCTAAGAAATATAAAGACAGTGATATTAGATAATATTGCAGGCCAAACCATGTTCTCATATTTTTATCTTTTTTAAGGAAGTAAAAGAAAGTAAAAATTCTAAAAAGAAAATTGTAATATACTAAAAGAATCACAAATTTAACATATAAACGCATATTCATTAATTGGGGTGTGGTCTATTTGAGATGGGCGTGGCATCCAAAAATCCGATTAGCCCAACAAACCACCTACTTGTGCAACTTTCAATCTTCATTTTGACTGGTCAATTTTTAATAGCTAGTCACTTCTATCAAAAGTACAATTTAATTTTTTCCAATCAATATTTCTTCTATAGGTTTTTGATGAATTATCAAGAGTAATACAAAAAAAATACCAAAAAGCATAAGTTTCTTCTGGCGCAGTAGTTTGGGTTTCCTGCTACTAAGGTGAGCGGGAACAGTTTGAAATATTCCTTATTTTACTCAAAACGTAGTTAAAAGAAAATTGTGCCATCTTATGGCTGTCAGTTAATAAAACCAAACAGGATGTGGAACGTCTACTCTATTCTATTCCGTAGCCTAATTCACAATTTCTTTGCTAAAAATGTGTTGTAAGCAACTACCCATTCCATTTTCTTCAGCTAAAATAGTCGTCATTCTTTCATAAGCATTTTTCCAAATAATTAATTTATAAACATACTTTTTACTAATATTATAAAGTATTTAAAACCTCCCACTGAAATTAAATTCCTTAATTAAATACCTTAAAGAAAAGCCAAAGTGTGAGGAGGTCCAGGTTTGCCAACTCGAGCCTAACCCCTTTCAAGCCCAGATAAACAGACTGATCGATATTAAGAATCAACAAAGTTTAATATGAAATAAGTATATATTGAAAGTTTACATAACCTAAAACAAATCATTTAGATTTAATGAAATTCACAAGTCGATATGGACATTTTTAATGTTACGAACACAAAAGATCTAGTCAACTGATCTGTGAAAGCTAATTTAAATATTAATTACAATATATAACCAATGAGATCGTTAGTTTGTTTGGGTTAAGAAGCGGCCATTTAATATTATTTTCCTATGTAAATTTAATTAATTTAGGTGTGCAAAGTATGGCACCTTTTAACTAGGGTAATTCAAGTAGGAATGGAGATTTAGGTTGGCAACAATGTGCCTGTCTCTTTGAAAACTTGAAGATAACCTTTCTTTGGTGGAGGCTTTACTTTTTATTTTCAATTTAAGTGCACTGCTAGGGTCAATTTTTCAAAATTAACACGACTTACACAAACGACAGGAAGAAAGAATACTACGCTTTTAGTTTACAAATTTCGTTCAAACTTGAAAGTGTTCATTTTTTAAATGTCGAAATGGTGATGGTATTTACATACTGCCACTACTCCCCTCTCTTGGACCTGTACAAACTTCTTTTCCTGGTCAAAAAGAAACGTGTCCCTTCTTATATTGTCCAGAACTCCCCAGATAGTATTCGTAGCACAATTTGCCCAAAAGAGTGTAGTTATTATCGATAAAACTTTCTACATTTTTCTTAAATTATCTCGTAGATTACAAAACAAATCGATCATTTAAGCGAGCTGCATATTGGAAAGCGTAAGTATGGCATGCGTATAACATGATATAGTTTAGTGCCATTTTTTTTTTTTTTTCACAAACGAAAACTAATTGAAATTAATCATGGGAATGCGGATTGGTGATTCAACTCCGAACCGCGCTGGACGCAGCCGTGTGAAGCTGTGTTTGAGACTTACTTTCGCTTGCAGGACTTGCAAGACTTCCACTTTTTAACTATTGAAACTTTTTTTAATTTTAGTACACACGGTGGCTTATTTTACGTACATTTTTTTTACAAAGCAAGGAATAAGTCAGTACCATTTCAGTGTAATGGTTTTATGGACGCATAATTTCGGTAAGAAGTAAACTCATTAAAAACTAATGAGTTTAAGAGTTAGAACGTTTATAATTATACTAAGAGGAGGTACTCGAGTGAGTGACACCAACAGTTTTGTTCCTTTGCTCTCTAAGGTGAAACTAAGAAGTTAGAGTAAATGTAAAGTGGACAATTGAAGGCACCGAGCTCCTGTGCAAGATTAATTGGGGCAATGATGTAAGGGTACACTTAACACCATCTCTCGGCAAACATCGGAACTAAGCTGCTAAACCAATTAAATGGAGGACCATTACCTAGCCAAGTCCCTCTTATGTCTTAAACATCTTTCCATTGTTGCGGCTCATTCCAAAAATTAACGAACCCCTCCTATAGATGTGTAACAAATAAAAGATTCATTTAGCTGGATTCAATAGTTTTGGGACCGTTCATTAATTTTCAGAGTAAACATTGATTTTCCTTAAGATTTGAAATAAGTCCCGCTATTATTTAGTGATTTAAAATACATACACTCACGATTATACATTGCTGAAATACTTATTAACTAAAGTTTTACTAAATATTTATTGCCTTTAACTTTATACCAAGGAACGATCCTGAACTAAAATGAAGTACCACTTTAGATGTCAGCATGACAAATTACTTCTCTCTCTTGAACCCTTGAAAAATGCATTTTTATGAGAAAACTTTTCGATAGAAGAAAATTCTTTACATGGGTAGTTAATATAGGAGAAAAAATGGCGCTGTTATGGTTGCTAAGAAAATAATAGCAAAATCGTTAGAGGATCGCTTCTCTGATAAAGTTATGTTCTTCAAATACTATATTTTAATCAGAAACAAGAGTAGTAGGTACTCACAGGAATCATACTTCTCAAGGAGAAAAGTGTGCTGATGAAGTATTTTCAGATATTCACTTTTCAATAGAAGAACTTTTTTTTTTACGACTCAAGAGTAAGAAAAAGTGCTTTTTACAATACAGAACTATGTTAAACAAAATAAAAATTTTACATTTTCTACTAATATTTAAGATAAACTAGCGAGGATTCGGTCAGAACAAAAAACAACACCGTCTTTACGGTAACGTATCGACGAATGTACTGTCTTCTTCAGAGCCTGGATATTACAAGTAAACAACGTAACAATTATATATTGATACACATAAAAATCAAAATACATAACATCTTATTTAAAAAAAATATATAAATTAATAGTACTGTACTAAGAGATGATAGTTCAAATGTGCGCATTGCGACCAATCGGTACTCAACCTGGGTTTTCTACACAGAGATAATTTAAATGTATAATTGAATTTGTAATTATTGAATTAGAGGTATTTTTCTTCTTTAAAAAAAAAGAAGTTACTCTTTCTTTTATTTAGAAGGTCAGAAGCCAAAACGTGGAAACAATAAACCAATACATCATCCTAGTACAGCCTCTTCCCGTTAGATAGCCTCAGCATTTAGTTTCTCTCTCTAAAAGACTGGGCGTAGTCTACAGAATGGTGGATTAGATACTTCACTTTAAGTACTTCAGATAGCTGAAGTTAAATTGTGTTATTTCCTATTACTCATGTAAATGAAAGTAATGTAATTTAACGAATTTTCGGCCAAAGTATTTTTATCAGAAATGCATATCTTGTGAGGATTCTGTGTACAAAAAGAGATTTTTACAAATTAGTATGTGAATGAGAGAGAACGAGAGTGTTCTGTCTGTGAAGAGTTTGGCCAGCTTAACCAAAAAAACGTAAAATCGTAGATTGATAAAATTTGATATTTGATTTAGGTGTATTCTTTAAACTTTCAATACCGCAACAAACACGAGGATCTATTATTGTATTTGGAATATTTTTCATGTAAACTTAACGAAACAGCATTTTTCAGGGTGCTTTGAGTTAAGCTCGCCCCTAATCGTGTGCACGGTTTCTACACTATGAAACTCCAAAATGAAAGTATATCAGCCTACCGAAAGTATGATGTTCAGAAAGGCCCTTTCAAGTTTCCATAATTTCTTAGGCAGTAAATTAATCGATTCATTTTTGAACTTGAACATAACTAATGTACTTTTTTTCTTGAATCCAAACATAGAGAACCTTCAGTGTGGGCGAATCGTCTCGTCACAGTATCATTAGAACTCATATCATAGTATGTTTTAGTATAAATTCCAAATTTGAATAAAATTTAATTAAGAAATGCGGGCATGAGAAATTCACGTGAGAGGAGTCATCAGATTTTGTCAATACACTATGAAACTCCAAAAAGTCAGGAGCCTGTTTCCTTGACTTGGCGAGCGACAAAAGTTTGTCCTTAAATTAGAAGCCATATTGTTGTAAGTTTTTTCTTTTCAATTTAAAAATTAAGTTTTAAAATTATTCATATTTTTGTTGTGTAGGTGGTAAGATAGTACAATAATAAGTAATGCCACTTTAGAGGAAGGCCTTACCACCCACTCTCCACTTCCGGAGATCGATTTTCGCCGTAACCTTATTATAGCGTCTTCTTTTAGCACCTAAGCAAAATATCAAATTTCACGATCAAACTTTCTTTTTATAATTACGGTTGGTACACACAGGCCATTTTCTAAGAAGCACTTTCTTGGACCCTGCGGAGTTAAAAGTGGATTTTCCTGGTGAAATCTCAACGTTGAAAATCAGTTACTTTCCGTAGTTTTTTTCATTTATGAACAAATATCCAGACTACTCATAGGAGCTACATTCGTTAAAACAGGATCTAGACTTTCTTAACAAGTTCATTTTAAACTTCTCGGTCAAACGAATCTTCTTCCAAATCACCCAACCACCTTAGCCGGGAACGACGACCTTGAGTTCTTGCGCCTCTTGATCTTCCTTGTTGGTAGCTTCTGTTGCGACAATCGTTGGACGTGCTTAAGCCATTTTAACTTTCCATGGAGCGAATAAATTTAACTTCCGAAATGTTCATCATTTCCTCGGATTCACCATTCTCCGACACACATTTAGAGTCACAAATCTTCCGCAGTAATTTACTTTTCAAAATTCAGACAAACTTCTCATTCTCTTGGATCAGCACCCAAGGCGGCACTGGCTTAAGTTTGATTATGGTTTTATAGACAATTAATTTTTATTTTTTCGTGACAGATTTTTGAACCACAGAACCAGTTGCATACAAGCATCCAATTTACCTGCTGCAACTGTAGTTTTTGTATCTGTAGTCGCGACAACAACATTAAAGCTAGATAAATACCCTTCAAGGAAAAAAATAATAAATTTGTAAAGCAAAATACAAATAGAGATTCAAAAAAAATTAAAATAAATGTATCCATCAAATTTTAAAACTGGCGGCAAAGTAGCTTGCATAGCATTGTGGGCCGATAGAGGATATGTTGGAGGACCCTGGTGAATAGCCAATCAGATAGTGGGATTGTCGGCTTTCATTCATAAGCGTTATTGAACCTGGTTTCTGCAATCTGCTGCTCTATCTCTATAAGGTAAACTTACTGAGGTAAAACATAAAAGCAATATTTTTTTTTTTACAAGTTTATTCTATGTTTAAGTGGAAATAAGTTTAAATTACCTACTTCTACAGATTGTTAAGTGAAGTTTACTTTTGTTGTTGAAGCGGAGTAAATTCGTGCCATATAGAAGTGAGTAATAAACACTCTTGAAACATATGCACATCCCTTTGTAATATATGATTTTTTTGTTTGGTTACTAAATACTTGCATTACTTCCGTTCTTTTAGCCTAATCTTAAGATATAATTTGCGGAAGGTTGTTTATTGTATACTTGAACACTTTATTCAATTAATAAGAGTAGATTTTCAATAATGGAAACTTGTAAAGAAAAGAAAAAAAAAATTAAATTTTATTAGCTAGGTAATTTTTATTTTTATTTTACTAGAAACATGTCTGACCGTAAAGCAGTAATCAAAAATGCAGACATGTCTGAAGAAATGCAGCAAGATGCAGTTGATTGTGCGACTCAAGCATTAGAAAAATTTAACATTGAAAAGGTACGGTTTTTTTTTTTTTCTACTAATTGCTTTGCTAACTTAATTTTCATTATTAGCTAATTGCTCTTTTAAAATACTTTGCCCATTTCTCATTTACACAAGAATTTTCCACCCCAGGATTCTTTTTTAAATCCCCCCCACAAAAAAAAAATTGTAATTTCTAATTTAAGTCGTACCACTAAGCTATGGTTTAGTCTTTGACAATTTTTTTTTTTTTTTTTTTTGTCTCTCCTTAGTCTATATTGACTGCATTCTTTGTCCGTTTTTAATATTGATTTTATAATATTTTCATAAAGAAAAATACAATGGATTGAATTATAACATGGTATGAATGTACTTGTGTGGCTGTCATGAAGGTCAAAAGATCTCTCCTAACCGCCCTATTTTAGTCAGGCCAATCAATGAGCTTTGCCCAAGTTGTCAAGAAAGTAAAAAGCTGGGCATTTTTCTTTCTAATATGTACCTTTTTTATTTCTTGTTTTTTTAAATAAATCTGCAATTTATTAAATAGTTCAGAATTTATATATAAGTTATATATTACGATCTATGATTTGATAGATCAATATGAGTCATAACTCAATACTTGCTGGGAGTAACTTTAAGATTACTTTTAGAATTAATGACTGGGAGCGATTATAAAAAGAGACATTATTTATTGAATTAATAATTTTGGATTGTTTTTTTAAATATCTAGAAATCAGAAAAACAAAGTTTTTGAACAATTTTACTGATTCAGAATTACTGATATTTCCCGACAAACCAATTGTTACTACTTTCTCTTACACTACTAAGTAAGAGTAGTTACTGTAATCGTGCACGAATCTTCGATTATGAGTCTTCAGCAGAAAAGTCCATTTTGAGATACACTGAAGTAAATAAAATGTTTTTACAAAATGTTCTGTGTGTATTAATGCAACTAAAAAAATGAAAAATTGCTGGACTTTTCAAATTCTATATTTCGGTTAGGTGCCGATAGAGGATACCACAATAAACTTTACTTTTGGTCACAATCAGTTTACCAGAAGTACCTACCCATCATTGATTGGATATTACTTGTTTAGATTTCTTCGAAAGTGATTTTCTTTTAAGTAGGTACATATCGTTCGTGTTTGTTAAATTCCCCCCCCATCCGGAAAACGCAATGAAGAGGGAAAAAGGATTGAGTAGCTCCCTCTGAGGTACCACATTCCGAAATGCACGGTCCTAACTGAGAAGGGAGTTAAGTATTTTGCTGAAATCGATTTTAAAGCAAATTGCTCAAGGTGAAGTACCTCTTGGTTGAATAGATTGGTTCCTAGGCTTTTCTATGAGCTTGGTGTATGTGCATATATAATGAAGTGCTCATAGATTTATAGCTTAATCTAGAAAATTCTTTTTTTGGCAGTTCTAAAGGAGATGATGGGTAGGATTTAGTGTACTTGGTTCATATTTCAGTGTAATTTACGGCTATAAACTGAATTTACATTGTTGATAATTATTAAATATAACTGAAATATTCAGATTTTGAGCAAAATTTGTGAGTTGAGATCTAAAGAATTGCAGAATAATTGGCGAGAGTGTTCACACTAGATTATTTTGTTCGGCCAAACAAGTTGGCTTATCTAGGACATTCGGCGAGTCCTGTTCGCCACGGCTCTGCGGAGCTAAAGAAGCTTATTGTACCTCCTCACTCCCTTCTCTCTCTCTATTGTTGAAGAAAAGCCTTCTTTTTTACAGCTTAACCAACCCATCCCATTAGCTTAACGACCAATCGTTTTTGCGATATGATCTTTACCGGTGCCAGATGTTCATACGAAGGTGTCTCATACCACAATCTCGCAATTGTCAAACAAACAGAATATTTCTTCCTATTACCGATACAGTCTGTCCAAGAACTCCAGCTTAATCAACTCCCATCTGTGAAAAGGAAAGACTTCTAGTGACTACTTACAGCTCTAGTTGGAAGATCTCTTCTTTCTACAAGGTCCCAGGACTGTTGTGTATTTTACGGTGTTTCGACTTAATATTTAACAACAGTATGTTAACAATTTGGTAGATGTTTTGAAGCCCCAATAAATGTTTTACCACTCTCTAAAGGAGCGCAGAATTCAGGCAGATTATTTTCTTATTTCAAAGTAAGAACCACACAATGCAGCCCCTATCCTAGTTTTTGTTTTATTAGGTTATGAATTGGGTATGATTTTTTTTATTGTATAAGATTGGTCACTTGTAACCCCTGGGGCTCACCACCTCTGCGTTGTAGGGCATGGAGGCACATCGATTGCGGAGCAATAGTTTAAATGTTTGCCAAATGGTTCCGTTTGGATTGGTGTGGGTAATGTTGGCCCAATGTAGCTTTAATTGAAGGAAATAGAGGACTAGTCAAGTTCTGGGAGGCAGGGAACTATCACTATTGTCGACACAATTTTTTAGTTAAAACTCTAATTTTGTCAAAAAATTGAATTATGTGATTGTATCAAGAGGAAGTCGTGAGAGGTTCAATCAAGATGTCTGCTTATTCTCTGCGGAACACAAAGCTGGGTTTCCGGTGAAAAGCCAAAGAGTTCACCTTGCGATAGATGTATGATTTTGGTATATCGATTCTTTGAAAGGAAAAGCTGGGATCGCATGTAAGTTAGCAGGTGCTGCAGCGTTAGTAGGCAGATAGGTGAGTTGTAGGGTAGTGGTGCCTGGTACACGGCCTCGTCCCAATATTTCAAGTCGCCTTTCTTTCTTCATAACACCCCGTCACACTCAGTCATCAATCTAGGCTTTAGAGAGAATACAAAGAGCTTAGTAGGGCTGTTAGTTAGAGTATCTAAGCACATTTTTAGGGTTTTCTTTTTTCCCTGTAGGTTCCAACTTATTTATTTTCTATTTACAGCGATATACCTAAACCTATTTTTAATTATATGTATAAGTTTTTATTGCCATATGTCACTTGAAAATTGCACTTGATTGCAGAGGTTTTTAATACTGTTTGTTTCACGGAGCCCGTTAACAGAAAATTAAGGGCTTCAGACTCCAGTGACAGAGTTAAGGACACATATGCACAAACAAACTATTTATTTATTTTTACCTTCTTTATCAAATTGAGTTTTTTCGTGTGAAAAACCAAAATCTTTAGATACATTTTCACTATGGGCAGACATGAGGTGTTCTTTCAGTTCTGTTGGCTGCGTACTTCCATTCGCAAGAACTTGCCTCAAGAAAAACATGCAGCCTTTTGAGTCCCACTTCATTCATTCGTACAAGTAACACATTAAAATTAATTAATAAAAGTAATTTAGAGTTTTCAAATCCATAATTATGAACATTTACTATTTTAGGCTCACTCCTTGCAAACGACCACTATTATAAAAAATTCTGTTAATTATATTTATCACCTTAAATCTATATTCATATCTACATGTTTGTATATCCCATATTTTCAGAATGTACATGCTGAGAGTCCCTGAAATCTGTTTAAGTACGCCCCAAAGAGGCGCGTGCATCTCTGGAGCTTTTGAAAGAAATTGAGTTATTGTGGATATAACTGTTTTGAGATCTCCCTAAGTCTAGAAAAGTGTATTTTTGGAATCAAATGTGTAAATATTAATCTCTCTCTCTGTTTCTTTACAGGACATTGCTGCGCACATAAAGAAGGAGTTTGACAAGAAATACAATCCTACTTGGCATTGTATAGTTGGACGTAATTTTGGCAGCTACGTGACCCACGAGACAAGACATTTTATATATTTCTATTTGGGCCAGGTTGCCATACTCTTGTTCAAGAGCGGCTAAATATTGTACTAAATTTTGTTTTGGTATAAAATTGCCGCCCGTCCTTCACACACAGTTTTAAAAAACAAAACAAAAAGAAAGAACAAATTCACCGCCTTTTATTTCTTTAAAAAAAAATAAAATATTTTAAACAAAATCCACCACCGCTATCACCGACCTTCTCGCCCTCTTTTTCCTTCCTAGAATTCTGTTATGTGTTCTGTTTCTCTAGAACTAACCTCTTCCGGAACTAATAGAGAAGATCTTCGCTTTAATTACTAGAATATAACCGCTCATTAAACTTCTTTTTCATCTTTAATCTTTTCATGACCCTCGTTCTTCTTTTATTATTATTAAAAAAGAGAATCGAAGTGAAGAAAATTTGTTCTAGTTCAAGATCGTGACCTGTTCAAAAGATGTGTAGATTTTATCCGCCATGAACATGCTTTTGGGTTCTAGTTTCCTCCTTTTACAGAGAATTGATTCAACAGAAGAGAATTCTGACTTGCACAAAAAGTTCTTGTCACACCCACAATAACTGCCACTGTGTGTGTTTGTAAAAAAAAGTTGGTGAATATGTTGGTGCGAAGATCTGACAGAAGTCTCTCATCCATTCTTTCCGGTTCCCAAGCCCCCGGCCCTCCTAGGTAACCATATCTAGTTCACAGGACACTTGCGCTAGCTCCCTATTTTAGCTTTCCACTGCCAAATTTCCCACGTCACTGCGCTGAAACCCTTGAGAAGTACTTTGGCCTCACTGGCCTCAGATAGAATGTATGTGATACCTTTAGTGGCTAGCTGCAGAGGCAGCAACCCTGGCTTACACCTGGACTAATTGCTTAATATGTAATATGATCAAGTCCGCTCCTTAGGTTTTTGGCGCTCTATAACACAGATTCCTCTAGAAGTATCTCGTTTATCTGTTATAGTTCCACTTTTTCACTTCAATACTAGCAATTCTAACTTGTATTTCTGCTCTGTCTAATATTCAGATATTTATCTGATTATCCATCTGGACATTTCATTCCAATCTTGGTTTGGTGCTTCGAAGTCAATCATTTTTGCCTCTTTAGATTTTCCTAAAGTGCTTCTTGTTGCCGTTTATTTCCAGTTCCAAAAGAAAATGTCCGCTTCACGTCAGAGGCTTGGGTAAATCTGTGGTAGTTTTCTCCCCTTACATCATTGGTCTTGATACATATTTTCTTTATGTGTCTTCGTTATCATCATTGAAACTTACAAGCCAAAAACTTCATATACTTGAACCTACCTTCATCGTCAGCGTAACTTTTAAACTTGTTGAATAAATTCTCCTATTATATTCCAATTTCTTAAAAAAAATCACAAGCATATTCAAGCGGATAAATTCCAAAGGTATTTAGCCAACATTGAGGACCCAATTACCTTATAAAACACTCACCATTCTTTTAAGACCCATCAAAAAGAGATTCTTATCATTTAGAAATTCTTGCATTTATTTGAATTTCTTAAGATTTATTTATATAATTAATTAGGTGAGTTTTTTAAAAAATAGTTTGCAACCGCTAGAATCGAGGGCATATTTAGTATTTTATACTAAGTTTTAGGTTTACGTTAATTTCTTTTAAATTATTAATAAAAATTTATGTTGGTTGTAATTAAAATAGTTACTAAGACTAAGAATTTAAAAAAGAAAAACTCGATTTTTAGAATGCACTTGTCAATTTTATGAATGAGCAAAAAAAACGTACGATGCTTTTAAAATTTACTATTCTCCTATCAATTTTGAATTTTCTAACCCTTGAAACTTTTATTTATTTAAACAATTATTTTTTTTAATTTATGAATGAAATATAATAATTTCACAGAAAAAACAAATCCTTTAAAGACCTTGCCTATCCAATACTCTTCCTTTCTCTGTTTTATTTTTCCAAAGAAAAATCTTTTTCTTCATTGAAAATCCCTCGCACAAACAAATAAAATTATCCACTTTTTTTCAAAAGAAAAATAAAATAATTACCAGTGTGTCATTGAAAAATCCCGGTTTAAATTTTTTTTTCTCTTAGCCCGGGAACCATGTTTATTGATGTTAAATGTTAATCTATATTTAAAAGAAGAGGAAAAAAAATTATTTAAATGTTTTAGTCATTTTTTTATTTACTTTGGTCATTTAATTGATTTTATGTTGAAATTAAAAGAGAAAAATATATATATTTTAACTTTTAAGAATGTATTATATTACTAGAATTTTTTTTATTTAGTTTTTTCATATTATTCCAAACATTGTTCCTCATTCCGTTGTTGAACTTATTTTATTATTTTCTCTTACTACAGCAGATTTTTTTTTTTCTGTACATATTTATGTTTACCATTAACAAATTTTTTATATGAGTTGAAAATTAAAATAAAAAAAATTAATAATAAAAAACAAAAAATAAATATTTAAAAAATAAATAAGCGTCTTTGCTAATTTTATTTCCAAAAAAGTGCTATTTTTATTATTTATTACCTTTCTCATCAATAATTGTCTTTTTAATTAAAAAAGATTCGTTGGATACAGAGACATCGAAACGAGTGTTTCCTCTGAAAGCTTAAAAACGATCATCTGTTCGATCTCTCATGAGGGGTGTGTGTGAAAAAGTCTTTATTGTCTATTGTCTTGACTCAAGCTCAGTCGTGAAAGAAGTTTCGCATGTTTTGCACTTTCTATTGGGATTCCCTGCTTCCATTATTGCATTGGCCGCGTTGTCATTCTGTGTTCTCTTAAAATATTACATTTTAAGGCAAGCTCGGCGATGTTCTTTTCTGGATCTCTTAGTCCTTATGGAATAAAACGAAAGGCGAAGAAAACGTCTAGCTAAACAAGGTATGAGTATACATCTTCGATGAATAAAAAAAAAGGAATGAGTAGAAAACTCGAGTCACGGTAATGAAAAATCATCATTGCTCTTGATGAGCAATGTCCTAATGGAAATGGTTTGTTAATGCTTTTCTTAGGCCCATGACTACTTGTAAGCCAGTCTTTTCCGAAATAGGATTGCTGGTAGTAGTTCAGATTTTGAAATTTCATCTAATGGACAAGTGTTGACTCAGCATACTAAACTTTAAATATGATGCAGCTTTATACGGCTCTCTAATAAAATGATAACTTGCTAATAACCAGAGCTGAATTTTTTTAAAAGACTAGTAGATAAAATTAGACCTGTTTCTAAAACCCATGTTATCGTAGTCATGAGAATCGATTGAGATAGTAGATCAAGGTAATACTTATCGATCTTTGATGATAAGGTAGGGTACTTTCTCTAAATCAAACCAGCTTAGAGGTTGCAAACACAGCTTCGAAATTATTTTGTATATGGTAAGGTTTAGGTTTAGTCAAATAAGAAATAAATATATTGTGATGACTTGTGAAATCAGTGACATTGATTGGCAGTTCGGAGGTCTGGATTTGTTTTACTTAAACCGTTTAGGCTTAAATCTGCAAAAATAATAATCATTTATGCCCTTATATCTTGTTTACAGTTGTTGCAGCGTCTAGTGATGAAAAATTAGTAGGTAAAACTTTTGTCCAAATCAAGCTTACTATCAATAATGGAGCTAAAGTTGAACGTTTAAATCTAGAACTTTCTGTACAACAATTTTATTCATTGTTACATGATTTGGAAAAAGCAAGAACCAAGATGGAATATGGTTAAGGAATTGTGTAATGGGATTAATTAATTCAATATAAATAATGATATAATTCAACATATGTAAATATTTCGTAACTTAAAAAAAAAGAAAACTTTAAAATAAAAATATTTCTTACTGTAGTGAATTTTGCCTAGTGATCATTACTACAATAATCAGCTATTGTATCGACTACATTAATATTTCTTGTTTTGTTACGTTGTATGTAAATAGAGTTGGACCCAAGAAGGTCCGAAGCTTAATATATTAATAAACTACATCTATACTGAATTTGCTTGTCATTAAACCATATCTCCAAACAAACAAATAAAATACTAAAACCTCTCTTTTCATGGACAAAAAATTGCATCGTAAGACGTAATCTTGAAAAATTTAACTAACTTTTCCTTCCAGATTAATTATTTCTTTATATAGTTTAAAGCGCGTCAACATCTGAGGTCATAAGCAACCATTGCATTTTTCATTGCCTGCGTAGACTGTCGATTGGCAGTAAACTGTAACTGTAAAGAGAAAATTCTGGAGAACTTGGGGTTATTTAAGTTGTAACTATGGAAACATAGTACTCAAGAAAAGTGGTCAACATCTTACTTAATATTTACGTACGTTAAGTTTCTAACTATTGTCTTTCGAAATGGCTGTTTCAGCATTGACTGGATATCAAGTAACCAGTAAGTAAATGTGTAAACACTGTGACTAACTTCAATTTGTACTCATTTAATTAATTGTTATGGTTTTGAATTTCGTCTTTATTGCTGTATTATTATTACTCTGATACTTTGGTTTTTTCCTTGCAGCCAGATTTTCAGAAAAAACTCAAACAAAGTACAGAGAATCCGAGACCCAGACAGATCCATGGTATCCACCGTACAGAATTAATGCAGCATCTGGAACCGTTCCCGAATTAATAACTTTACACGAATTTACATGGGGTATGTTTTGGTTTAACAATATAAATATACTAAAACAGAATTGTAATATTTCTTTCAGAGCTTAAACTGAACACATGTTGCTATTGAGTGAATTTTCGCCCGGAAGATATAGAGAAATTTTTCCTTGGGATAAGATTGCTTGATCCTTGACCCCACTCCAGGCCATAGCATGGTTTTTGAAGCCACAAGAGCGAGTTCACTGCTCCATTCCCTCCATAAGGAAATGTTACAAACGAGTATAAAAGTTCTTGAAGAATCTGTATCTTTTAATCGCCTTTTCTTTAGCATAGCAAGCACCAAGATTTGTTCCGTCGAACTTCTGCCCGCCTTAAGAGAAATGGTTTTACTTTGTTTATTTAAATATAATTTGCTATAAAGACAATGTAGTTGGAATCATTTTGATGGCCATTTTATTTTCAAAGTTATGAATAATTAAAGAAGCTGTATTTTTGAAAAAAAAATATTAGAAAAAATATACATTTTTGAAAAATGTAGATTAATTAACGTTAAAATCACTTCATTTTTTATGTGTTTCGTACAGAATTTAAAAAACAAATAATTTTGGTTACTGAAGCGTCTAAATTAGGGAATATTTTGCATTTATTGTTATAATTTGAAATTGATTGATTGATAGTAATATATATATATATATATATATATATATATATATATATATATATATATATATAATGTATAATTATTTTGTGAACAAGCACAAATGTTTTGCGATTGATGGTTTGCTCGCCAAAATTATCACTGAGATATATATATCGCTGTGAATAACCAATGCTTTTTTATTTATTTATACTTTATAAACTTCAGGGAAAGGATTACCATACCATCTTCTAGATGTCTGGGCATTAGACAGGATTCGCAAAAGGAAGGCATGGGCCCAACTCTTCAACAAAGGTATATTTCCACCAAAGATCGTCAGAGAGGCAGAAATACAACTAGATCGGGATGACATAACGTTTATGGAGTTGGTATGTCTTCAATATATGTCTTTTTTACTTCCAATTTTTTGATATTTTCAAAAAATCAATTATGAACACTCACACGACTCACTTTCTCTTACTTCAATTCTCGAAATGGTAATGTACCCATTCTAACTTATACCTTAAAATTGCATAACAAAATTTTCAGGAACAAATTGCTCAAATAAAAACTTTTTGTCCATAAAAGAAAGAATTTAGTGAAAATCGAAGTATGCATTTTAGAGATACGTAGAAAAAAACTCATAAAAGTAAAAATGCAATGAATAAAGTGTCTCTAAAGTGGAATTTTCACCAAACTAGGAATTTTAAAGACACATTTGTTCCAAAAGTTTTTTAGAAATGTTTAATGCCATAAATTTTTTGTTTTCTTTAGAGAAGCTGCACCACGTGCTTCTTTTATTTAAAAAATTGGTGGAAACACGCAATTCAAAAGGAAATAAAGGGACAAAAATTATTACAAACAAAGAGGCACCGGGCTCTGCCATCCCTTGAAATGTGTTTGAAAATAGCTGGTTGATTTAAAGATAATTATTTAACCAATATTTTAATTAGTGATGATCAAATTTTGAAATTTGTTCTGCCAATTGTTTAATTTTAATTTTCTCAAATGATACCAATACTTTATCATCTTCCTGAGAAATCACCATCTGTTCTTTCGATTGGTGTTATTATCCTTTTTTTTTTTTTGGTAATTGCTAAAATATGTGTAATCCAATAAATAGGTGATTTTATATATATACATATATATTTTTTTTTTGTATGCCAAAAGAAAATAGATTACGATAATATTGAGAGATTTGAATTGGCGGAGCAAGAGCTTATAGCTAGACGGAATGAGAAAGCAAAGAAACGGAATGACAAAGTGGCCAAGGTAGTAGCAAAAACTGCCCAAGATTTAGCAACGAAAAAAACTTATATAAAAAAGTGTTTGGATAAAGGTGAGTTGAAACTATACATTTGTCAGTTTGTCACTTTCAGGCTAAAGCTTTTTAAGCATAAAATTTGAATTGCCTAAATTAGAAAGATCAGCTAGTTCTACTATAGCAAAAGCTGAACGGGTGTTTAGTGCAACGAACAATATTGTCACTAATCGTTTAAAAAGGGCCAAATTGATCGTGGACATAGTGCAGATCTTATGTCAATTTCATTATATGGAAAATGAATCAGTTTATGCAACCCATACTTTAAATTTCTCATAAACAAAAAAATAAATCTCTAGCTTGGTAATCCTTGATGTCCCTACACTGGTTAAACTTAAACCCAACAGATCTTGCTATCTTCTAACACATCATCAATGTACTCTTTGAATTGGAATCCCTCTGGTCCATGAGCATTCCCCAATACTTTAACTCCTGAAATGTTCAGTACCAGATACTTTTTACGTTTTATTTGTAACTGTTTATTTGTAAAAGAAATTTTAGGTATCCCTCTTTTCATTATAGATTTATTTTAAGGGTTTCTGGTTCGGCAGGCTTTCCTTATAATAGGGAAATCTGAAGTTTTGAAGCTAACCATTTTTTCCTGCGCCATTCGAGGCATTTCAGCGTATTTCTCCTGAAGTTCGATACGCTTCATACAAATACTTCATAAAGCCTTATCATATCATATCGCCGTCTTACTAAATTACTAAACCCTAGTATTGACGTACCAGTTCGATGTGTACGATAATGATCTCCGAAAATCACTGACATCATATGCTATATATTCGTAATTATAGTTACTTGGCATGTGTTAATAAAATATTTTGGCAGGAGAGCATATTGACTTGGATTTTTTCAATTGACAAATTCTTAAGTGCTTTACCAATGAGTTGTGTTATCGACTATCATTATGTTTTAATTTTTACCCGTTTATGTATTTTTGTTTGTATTTAAGCATCTCTTTTAAATAAATAAAATTAGTGAAATATTTTGTTCAAGAGATTCGTAAACTGAACAAAAAAGATCGTAGCATCAATTACTGCCGCCAAAATGACCTACTGGAAAAGTATTTGGAGAAATCATCGAATGTTTGCGTTTACCCATCCAGATATACAGTCGATAACAATCTCAAACATGAAAAGCTAGCTGTCACACTTGAGGATGAATTCGAGTGTAAGTACTTTTACTGTTAAAATACTAGCACAACTTTTAATAAAGGAATTGACACTTTGAATGGCAATTTCTTGTCTGATCGCATTAGTTTTGAAACGTTGTGAGTTTTCAAAATCGCATAGACGTTTGGTTCTATTGTGGTCTAAGTTTTGTTGTCTCATTCATTCGGCACCCTGAGCTATCTTCTAGACAGGAGCCCGCCACTTACAACGGTACTAAACCCGTTCAACGTTGTCCAAGAGCTGCCTTCAACAATAACTATTCTAAATATGTTCTTCTATTCGTCTTTTGCATAAAATTCAATACGAAATTGAAATTATTACAAGATAAGTTACCTATTTTTGAAAATTAAATAATCTTTGCAGCTTCATCAAATTAGTTTATTCAAGAAGGCACCTAGCAGCCAGCCATTCTATTGACCTGCAGTTGGTCAATTTAGAATAAATATCGCTATCTATTTATTGGTCAGTTCCTGTTCGCTCAAGCGCCCATTTTAGAAAAATGATTTTTTTTTAAATACATATAAATTTATTTTACTTCAGGCCAGCATTACTAACGTATGCGCCAGAATTTTATTTTAAACCATACAATTCTAATCAAATTATTAAGTTAAAAATCTCCTAAACTTTCTTGAAATTTTTATTTAAAAACGATTTTATATATATTTGTTACAGTACTGTGCAAAATCGATAACAACAGAATGTATAAAAAACCTTACAGATCTTATGTTAAAAAACATGTATGTAACAAACAATTTTGGCCTTCCTACCATTACCAAGACATACCATTATCCATTAAAAGTAAGTATAATTTTTTATTTTTTAAGGATATCACCCTTCCCCTTAAAAAAATAAAGCATTTAATAACTCTGTTAATTATTAACGTGAGAAAGACAAGTTAATGGTGTTCTAACTTCTAGATGGTGTTCTATTGCAGGAATGTCGAAGAACGATGAAGTACCTAATTTGGTGATTAGCAGTGTATCGGAACCAGAAAACGATGATCTACAGAAGGCCGTTGTTTACATTCAGAGATTAATCAGAGGACGAGCTGAACAAACTACGGTATTTGTTGGTTTACTAAAATAATAAGTTTGATAATTCGATGCTTCCCTCAGATTGTTGCCAATCTAGCTTGTTTTTTTAAGAGACGGTGTTTGATTGCAAAAAGGGCTCAAAGAAATTCAATTCCATTAAGTTTTTAAATAACCTTAAGGTTGCCGTTACCTTGTTGCAACTACTCTCCTTTATATTACTTAAGAAGTGACAAAGCTCTTTTCGTCGGTCTCCTAGGCACATATTTCTGCCATTAACCTTCACTTTCATGACAGTATATTATATAATGTAAAAGCGGAATTTTTACCTAGAAAAGCCGAAAGTTTCTACGATTTATTTGTTAGATTTAAAAAGAAGTTTCGGATCCCTCAAAATTCATCTTCAGTCTCATAATAAATAAAAATATAATTCAGGAACAAAACTTCATTATTAAATTGATTAATATTTTTTATACGGCTGAATTCTCTCTGCTGGCTAGAATTATAGTTGAAGTATCATTCAAAGTTCAAAACATTCATATTTTTTTAATTTTATTGATAGCTGCATTTAAAAAGAATAAAATTTTTGGATACTATTACCCTGTTACGAGATACCTACGGCTTTACTAGAGACACGAGAAAACAAGCCAGCGAACTAAGAATTCATTACGATACAGCCATCAGAAAGTATAACTTCCATACAAAAATAGTAAGTACTGCCAGATGTAACTCAACTTCTTCAAGCTTAGAAAGATCAAATTTTATAGGTTTTTTTTTTTTTTTGCTTAATATTTTGCTGTCAGTTGGGTACAGTAATGGGCGTGATCAACCAAGCTCAAAGCGCCGTGCTTAGCAGTATTTTGGATTTTACCAACAAGGAAATGACGCGAATGAGAAATGAACGAGTTGTGTTCGACTTGGTGAAAGGCGCACAAATGACCAGGTGGGGCAGGGAGAGTCGCGAAGGCGGTCTCAGACAGAAGGAACTACGGCGACGTCGCCAGCACGAGGAAATGCTTAAAACGGTAATTACATATTTTTTTTTCATTATTTTACTTACTCTGGTCACGTGATTCAGCCAACTCTCCTTACGGGTTCATTCAGTTTTCTAAGTTCAGCAATTAATTAAAGTTAATTGATTTGGTAAAGAAAACAAAAAAAATGCCTCGGAAAATTCAAATTTATCAAATATATATTCAAATTCATCGACAGCTCAAAATTCAAATGTTTGCTCGAAAATGGCTTTTGGGAAGCATCATCAAAAGTCAAAATCAGCACGATTGCGATTCTGCGTTGCTGCTATGATGAAAATTCTGAACTTAATCGGCGGCTAGATATTTTAAATTATTTGAAACTGATTGAGAGTCGAAAGATCTCAACAAATTCAGCAGTTTGCTGACATTTTCAATTACCAGATCGACATCAATGAATAATAATAATAATAATAATAATTTTTTTATTGCTTTAATTACAATTGTAAATAAGCATGGAGTTGTGTATAAATTCACACAAAAGAAAATAAATAAATAAAAAGCAGACAAAACTGAAAAAAAAACAATAAATCATAAACAGTATTGAAGAAAATAAATAAATTGAAAACAGCTATAATGATTAAAAGAATATAAAGCTTCCGCCTAAAATCAGTAATAAGGAAAAATGAAATAAATACCCTCAATAAACATGATAACCAAACGAAAGAAAAAAAAATAAACATTAAAATAATAATTAATTCACCCATATAAAAATAAATATACATACATAAATTTATAACAGAATAAAATACAAAAACTTCAAAATAAAGATCATTTACATTTATAATTTCACGATTTAGTAACTGAATAATACATTAATTTTTGACACAAAATTTCTACTAACAGAGTCTACTTTTTTGGAGGGGGAGTAGATAAATCTTGAGCACAACTGGTAGCCGTTAAAGGAGGCACCTTTGGTTTCAGAAACCCCAAAATTCGACCAGATTGTGATTTCTTAAGTTTTCTCTTTTTGGCTGATCTGTCGATCCCTTGAGAAGTCAAAACATCTTCAGTTTCTGTATCTTCTCCAGTTGCTAAGGAAGATCCATCTTCTAAGTCAACTGGAACTTCATACCCATATTTCATCAGATCACTTTCGCTCTTGATTAACACAACTTTTAGACCTTCTTCTTTTCGAATCAATATTTTACCATTTCTGGACCAACAGTATTTTACTTTACCAGATTTCTGCAGCTCCTTTGCTTTACTGAATAATCTGTAAGTTTCCGAACCCATATCGTCAGATATATATATTCGCTTCAAAGTCGCCTCACTAATACCAGACAAAATTTTAGTATTAATTAATTCTTTTTTCACCCAAAATAATTTAAAAAAATTATTTTTCAGATCTCTTCTTACAAATTTTAAGATAATAGGCGGATTTGGCATAAAACTCTTCCTTTTTAAACGATAGAAAAAGTCCAAATCATTTTCATCAATAGAGCAACCAATAAATTCACCAATAGCTTTAATAATACAGAGGAGATTTTCATTTTCAGAGTAAGGAATGTTGGTCAATCTGACTCTATTGCCATAACGAAACTGTTCATAATCAACCATTAAAGAGTTCAAATAGATTAATTTTTTTTCAAACATCACATTTTCTTTCCTTAATTTATCACTTTTAACATTTAAAATTTTCAAATCATTTTTCAGACTATTAAAATCAGATTTTATCTCAGTCTTTAAACTACTAATACTGGATGAGAGACCTTGATTTTCTATTTTTAACTCAGAAAACCTTTGCTGAATGGTATTTAAAATTTGATTTATCTGGCCAATTTCTCCAAGAAGTATTTCAAATTTATCATTACTATCGTTGGTGCCCATTTTAGTAGAAAAGATAATATATATATCAGGGCTAGTACATATACATATATACCTTCAGTGCGTAAATGGCTGCAAATCTAAAAAGATGATACTAACTTGAACTTTAGAATAGAGCGAGACAGACAAACAAAACTTCTTCTCAAATAAACACTGCCACTGTCTCCCCACCACCAAGTTCCTACAGTCCACTGATAATTTTATTAATATGAAAATTAATTTTAATTAATATCTTTAAAACTGCTCGTCAGAATTTCACTAAATTTCACAAGTGCACAGAATATCCTTTAATAAACACGTCTGCCAAAAATCGTGAATCAAATCAGCCTAGAAACCACTTAGAAATCAATTAAAACAGCACACGATGTGCACAGTAACAAAGACAAAACACAACTGACATCAATGAATACAGTGGTTTTTATTGAAAATATTATGCAAACCCTGAAACTTAACATAACTTCTAAAGGAGTTCACAGATCTAAAAACATTTTGAAAATAGTAGCTGTAAGTTCTGCTTTAAGTAATTCTAAGTTTAGCTTTTTCCAGAGAAGTGAATTTCATGAATAAAATTTTAAAGAAAAAAAAAAACGATTGACAGTGAAGAACTAGAAGAGCAAATGAGGGCTCTTTGACTTAGGAAAGCAAAAGTTGCCTGGAGCTTGAATGGCCATTATTCGAAGGAATCGAACAACGAATACATTTTTAACCGTTACTTTTATTTGTAGTTTAATCGAATTTATGAAAACAAATCGTAGCACTTGATAGTGACTAACAAAAAATATTTTTCTTCTTTAATTTGATTGAAGCACCGATAAAAGATTAGGGATAATAGTTTATTCACTATTCGAATTCTTGAAATAATGTCCATTCCTGTCCACAGTTGGAAACTATTCAAAGACTAATAATGGCTGAGTATCGTCTTGTTGTATCTCTCTTCACGAATAATACTTGGTGCCGATAAATGTTTAGTTAAATTTTATTAAATAACTAATAGAAATAAATTAATAATCCATGGTTTTCATACTTTGGCAATGATCTCTGGTTTTCAGGTATCTAAAGCACATGAAGTATATGTTGACGAATTCTTGGCGAACTTAATGGATGAAGCGTTTATGGTTGGGGCCGAAGAGGAAGCCAGAGAAGCGACTGAAGCTAAGGCAGACTTAACTGATGAAAGGTTATACAAATATAATTCCTTGAGAATTTTCTAAGGTTTCAATTGATTAAAAAGGAACACGAAAAACTAAAATCTAAACCACCACTCCCTCAAAAAAAAACAAAAAAAAACACATGTTTTGGGGAGATTTCGGAATACCCAGTTAAAAAATGTTGGTAAAGTATCGAAAAATATTTAAAAAAAAAAAAGAAAGAAAGAAAAAGGTATGTGAGTTAGAACGTTAGAGAGTAGAAGTAAGAGAAGGTCGTGTGAATCTTCACAGCAGATTTTTAGTTATATTGTGTGAAATTCTTTTCAACAGGTTTTTCGAGCGGACTAATGAAGCGATCGAAAGAGACATGATAATTACAAGACTCACTTTCTCCTATCTTATACCCGAATCTGTTCGCTTACCAAGTAGATTGGAGGTAATTTACTTGATAGTTTTGTAAAGAAATCCTGAAAACTGAAACAGTAGTTTTGTAATATATTGATTGGGCTTCTTCTGCTTGATTGATTGTTTAACTTCCCAAATAAAAGTCCACTTTTAGGGAAGAAAGCCCGCTTATATAAACAATTCAATCACTGTAGATTAAGTCTTGAACCCATGATGAAGAAAGAAGTAAAGTTAGGCCATTACTGTTTCGTAAAAAATATTCTGAAAAATATTCAAGCTATGTGAACCTCTCTAAATTTAATTTAGAGATTATTTTTTATTTCAGATTTTTTTTTTGTTTTATCTTTTCCGACAACAATTAATAAAGTTTATTATTTCCTGTCCCATTTTTGAGAATAGAGAATTAGTTCACTGATGTTTTGAGATCTAATTATTAATTATTAGAGACCTATAAACAAAATAGGATTTATAAAATAAAATAAGTTATTTCCCACAAATTCTTTTTACGTTTTATAATCGGCAAAATCATGAATGATTTCAAAAATTGTTGTTCACGATAACGCTCCATGATCTAATAATCTGAAATGTTTTATAAATAAAGGTGGAAGCCAGACAAGAACGTCACCGACGCGAAGCGTATTTAGCAATATTTGGAAACGAAGAAAAAGACATTCCAGGTAATTGTTTATATTACTTACCTTTGAAATTTTTTTTTTTAAATTAACTTTGATTTATATTCCCCGTCTAGACGATGAGACCAAGTCAGAGAAAGAATTAAGAGAGTTAAGGGTGAAAAAGAATCAAGAAGCAATCGCAGAATATCAGGTGTAGTACTTATTTTATTATTTTAAAAATTGGCCCAATTTTTTTTGCGTAGATACTTACTAAATACATTGCTTGAAAAGCAAAAATGATAATTATTTACGTACATACAATGGTATTGTGGTGATGGTTTCATGATCATAACAATAATTACATATCTAAGTAATTAAATTCAAGTGTAAAATTTGTTTTAATTAGTAATCAATCATTAGTAAGCGACTGAAGTAAGTTGAAACAATCTAGGATGGAAAAACAAATTACAGTTAAAAGAAAAAGGTTATCATTTATTCAAAAATTTATTGGATTACTGCACCTACCGCTTAAAATTGAAAATTGGATAAAATGAGAACTTACAACCCCAAGATTAAGGTTGTTTACTCATCTTAAGTTCTTCTTAGTCGATTATCCAATAATAACCAGTGAGTGCCATTTTGAGAGCCCATAATTTATCATCTGTATAATTATAATAATAGTTTTCAATTTTTTATAACCGTAAGTGCCCTAGTTTAGGTAGATGTTAGTTTAAGATATCAAATTATTTTTTAAGATTAACTTAGATTCCAAAAGACTAGATTGGCCAGAAAGATCAATACTTTTGCAATCAAGAAGGATTTAAGGATATCCTTCAAATTATAGCATCTCTTAGACTAGTTTAATTAGGACTTGTGAGAGTCTGGTGAGGAACTCCTGGGCAATGTATGAAGGCCGTGGATTTTACTTCTCCGAACAAGTGAATAGGTCCCTATTACCAGTCTTTGGTACTGAATCCTTCTGACACTGACCTTCTGCAGTGTCCTTGGCTCTTCCTTCTGAACAGAATTCAGAATTTACACAGACTATTCTTTGCGCAGTCCTAGAGCCTCTGCTCATTTCCTCTGAGAACATTTTCCTTTGGCTATATTGTATCAATCTTGCAGATAATGGCGAGGCCCGAACTAGGTATAGAACATGATCAGATCCACGATTATTTGAAAGAGTTCCTGATGGAAGCCGTGGAAAGGATGCAATACGCTGAAAAAGAATCACAAGATTTTGAACTTCCTATCACTTTCAACGTCCCGTCGTTAAGTTCTGTATCCGCATCTTCTCTTACTACCAGTGGTAAGCTTTCATTCTACAGTTATTAATTTATTTACCCGATTCTTAAGGAAATTAAGGCAATAATTGGGGTAATTGATTAATTCATCTAAAACACTGATTAAAGTAACACTCTTTATCTACAATCTATATTATCAAATGAAGTGAGCTTCTAATGTTGATAATCATTCTTACCTTTATATTATTGCCGTTTTAAAATTATTTTTGAAGTACGTCATTCAACAAAACTTATAAATGCCAGCGTTTCGATCTATCGTACAAGGCATGTGGGTGTTGTACTTATTGCTTAAATTGTAACGTATAGACGTTATAATTTAATCAATAAGAATTTAAGACTGTAATCTATAGATTCTGACATTTTAAAGTAATAAACGATTCAGCATAAAATACGGTTTTAAAAACTTTAAAATGTTGATAAGAAATAAATATGACTCAATTAATCACAGTTTAAAAAACGTTTGAGAGCTAGTACCCAAAGAATAGTAATAAGAGAAATTTTTATAATTATTCGAATCACAAGTTTTAATCATTCATTTTTCACAGATGAGAGTTCCTCGACGGATGAAGACAGTGAAGCAAAGATTCTATTCGATACGTAATCTAGCAGCGAATCTAAATCTTCGCCGATTTACTTGTAATTAAATTTTCATTCTATCATTACAAGAAATCCAAAAAACTGGTGTTTTTTTTTCATCATTCCCATTTTCTATTTTCTATTATTATAACCATTATTTAACTAAATACAATTATACAAATGTAACCAGAACAAAAGGTATACACCATGGCAAATGCCGTCTGCTGGAGTTGCTGCTTATAGAAAATAAAAAATTAATAAATTCAGATAAATGAATGACAAAGACCATTTTCTACTTAAAATTATTAAAATTTCTTGAATAGTTATCTGTGTGAAAATTTACGTTTATTGTATCACCTCCGAACTATATACCATCGAGATCCATAAAAGCCGTATCTACCGTATCTAAAAATTCCAAATTGAAAGATAATTCATTCATTAAATTCATTTCGACCGTCGACAATTTGAACGATTTACAGAACACCCTCTTAGTAGGTGTAAGAGCATGATGGCACTTTAGTCACTTAGGGAAGCTTTACACGCTTCTACGTGCTGAATTTTAGCAAAATAAGAACAAGAGTTGAAATATTAGTAACAATAGTTTTAGAGAGGGCCTGGCCTGTATGAGGCAACCACTTCTTCAAACGATACACAGCATTGCGACCTCTAAAAGTGCGTATCTAAATAATTTTTTGATATTTCACCTGTTTATGGAGACAACTATTGTCTATAATTGTGTAAAATATAGTAAAAATCTATCAAGCAAAAATGGAGATATTTAATGTTAAAGTTTGCTTCCGTTTTACAAAGTGAAATGTTTGATTTCAAAAATCTCGTAAACTACTCAATAGATTTTGTTTATATTCCATCTCTATATGCAGACTACTATTGTCTATAATTGTGTAAAATATAGTAAAAATCTATCGAGCAGAAATGGAGATATTTAGTGTTAAAGTTTGCTTCGGTTTTACAAAATAAAATCTTTGATTACAAATATTTCGTAAACTACTCGATAGATTTTGTTTATATTCCATCTGTATATGCAGACTATTATTGTCCAAAATTGTGTAAAATATAGTAAAAATCTATCGAGCAGAAATGGAGATATTTAGTGTTAAAGTTTGCTTCCGTTTTACAAAGTGAAATCTATGATTTCAAATATTTCGTAAACTACTCGATAGATTTTGTTTATATTCCATCTGTATATGCAGACTATTATTGTCCATAATTGTGTAAAGTATAGTAAAAATCTATCGAGCAGAAATGGAGATATTTAGTGTTAAAGTTTGCTTCCGTTTTACAAAGTAAAATCTTTGATTTCAAATATTTCGTAAACTACTCGATAGATTTTATTTATATTCCATCTATGTATGCAGACTATTATTGTCCATAATTGTGTAAAATATAGTAAAAATCTATTGAGCAGAAATGGAGATATTTAGTGTTAAAGTTTGCTTCCGTTTTACAAAGTAAAATCTTTGATTTCAAATATTTCGTAAACTACTCGATAGATTTTCTTTATATTCCATCGGTATATGCAGACTACTATTGTCCATAATTGTGTAAAATATAGTGAAAATCTATCGAGCAGAAATAGAGATATTTAGTGTTAAAGTTTGCTTCCGTTTTACAAAGTAAAATATTTGATTTCAAATATTTCGTAAACTACTCGATAAATTTTGTTTATATTCCATCTGTATATACAGACTGCTATTGTCCATAATTGTGTAAAATATAGTAAAAATCTATCGAGCAGAAATGGAGATATTTAGTGTTAAAGTTTGCTTCCGTTTTACAAAGTAAAATCTTTGATTTCAAATATTTCGTAAACTACTCGATAGATTTTCTTTCTATTCCATCTATATATGCAGACTATTATTGTCCATAATTGTGTAAAATATAGTAAAAATCTATTGAGCAGAAATGGAGATATTTAATGTTAAAGTTTGCTTCCGTTTTACAAAGTGAAATCTTTGATTTCAAATATTTCGTAAACTACTCGATAGATTTTCTTTATATTCCATCGGTATATGCAGACTACTATTGTCCATAATTGTGTAAAATATAGTAAAAATCTATTGAGCAGAAATGGAGATATTTAGTGTTAAAGTTTGCTTCCGTTTTACAAAGTGAAATCTTTGATTTCAAATATTTCGTAAACTACTCGATAGATTTTCTTTATATTCCATCGGTATATGCAGACTACTATTGTCCATAATTGTGTAAAATATAGTAAAAATCTATTGAGCAGAAATGGAGATATTTAGTGTTAAAGTTTGCTTCCGTTTTACAAAGTGAAATCTTTGATTTCAAATATTTCGTAAACTACTCGATAGATTTTCTTTATATTCCATCTGTATATGCAGACTATTATTGTCCATAATTGTGTAAAATATAGTAAAAATCTATTGAGCAGAAATGGAGATATTTAGTGTTAAAGTTTGCTTCCGTTTTACAAAGTAAAATCTTTGATTTCAATTATTTCGTAAACTACTCGATAGATTTTCTTTATATTCCATCGGTATATGCAGACTACTATTGTCCATAATTGTGTAAAATATAGTAAAAATCTATCGAGCAGAAATAGAGATATTTAGTGTTAAAGTTTGCTTCCGTTTTACAAAGTAAAATCTTTGATTTCTAATATTTCGTAAACTACTCGATAGATTTTCTTTATATTCCATCTGTATATGCAGACTACTATTGTCCATAATTGTGTAAAATATAGTAAAAATCTATCGAGCAGAAATGGAGATATTTAGTGTTAAACTTTGCTTCCGTTTTACAAAGTAAAATCTTTGATTTCTAATATTTCGTAAACTACTCGATAGATTTTCTTTATATTCCATCGGTATATGCAGACTACTATTGTCCATAATTGTGTAAAATATAGTAAAAATCTATCGAGCAGAAATAGAGATATTTAGTGTTAAAGTTTGCTTCCGTTTTACAAAGTAAAATCTTTGATTTCTAATATTTCGTAAACTACTCGATAGATTTTCTTTATATTCCATCTGTATATGCAGACTATTATTGTCCATAATTGTGTAAAATATAGTAAAAATCTATCGAGCAGAAATGGAGATATTTAGTGTTAAAGTTTGCTTCCGATTTACAAAGTAAAATCTTTGATTTCTAATATTTCGTAAACTACTCGATAGATTTTCTTTATATTCCATCGGTATATGCAGACTACTATTGTCCATAATTGTGTAAAATATAGTAAAAATCTATCGAGCAGAAATGGAGATATTTAGTGTTAAAGTTTGCTTCCGTTTTACAAAGTAAAATCTTTGATTTCTAATATTTCGTAAACTACTCGATAGATTTTCTTTATATTCCATCGGTATATGCAGACTACTATTGTCCATAATTGTGTAAAATATAGTAAAAATCTATCGAGCAGAAATGGAGATATTTAGTGTTAAAGTTTGCTTCCGATTTACAAAGTAAAATCTTTGATTTCTAATATTTCGTAAACTACTCGATAGATTTTCTTTATATTCCATCGGTATATGCAGACTACTATTGTCCATAATTGTGTAAAATATAGTAAAAATCTATCGAGCAGAAATGGAGATATTTAGTGTTAAAGTTTGCTTCCGTTTTACAAAGTAAAATCTTTGATTTCTAATATTTCGTAAACTACTCGATAGATTTTCTTTATATTCCATCGGTATATGCAGACTACTATTGTCCATAATTGTGTAAAATATAGTAAAAATCTATCGAGCAGAAATGGAGATATTTAGTGTTAAAGTTTGCTTCCGTTTTACAAAGTAAAATCTTTGATTTCTAATATTTCGTAAACTACTCGATAGATTTTCTTTATATTCCATCGGTATATGCAGACTACTATTGTCCATAATTGTGTAAAATATAGTAAAAATCTATCGAGCAGAAATAGAGATATTTAGTGTTAAAGTTTGCTTCCGTTTTACAATGTAAAATCTTTGATTTCTAATATTTCGTAAACTACTCGATAGATTTTCTTTATATTCCATCGGTATATGCAGACTACTATTGTCCATAATTGTGTAAAATATAGTAAAAATCTATCGAGCAGAAATAGAGATATTTAGTGTTAAAGTTTGCTTCCGATTTACAAAGTAAAATCTTTGATTTCTAATATTTCGTAAACTACTCGATAGATTTTCTTTATATTCCATCGGTATATGCAGACTACTATTGTCCATAATTGTGTAAAATATAGTAAAAATCTATCGAGCAGAAATAGAGATATTTAGTGTTAAAGTTTGCTTCCGTTTTACAAAGTAAAATCTTTGATTTCTAATATTTCGTAAACTACTCGATAGATTTTCTTTATATTCCATCTGTATATGCAGACTACTATTGTCCATAATTGTGTAAAATATAGTAAAAATCTATCGAGCAGAAATGGAGATATTTAGTGTTAAAGTTTGCTTCCGTTTTACAAAGTAAAATCTTTGATTTCTAATATTTCGTAAACCACTCGATTTGTTTTTGTTTATATTCCATCTGTATATGCAGACTACTATTGTCCATAATTGTGTAAAATATAGTAAAAATCTATCGAGCAGAAATGGAGATATTTAGTGTTAAAGTTTGCTTCCGTTTTACAAAGTAAAATCTTTAATTTCTAATTTTTCGTAAACTACTCGATAGATTTTCTTTATATTCCATCTGTATATGCAGACTATTATTGTCCATAATTGTGTAAAATATAGTAAAAATCTATCGAGCAGAAATGGAGATATTTAGTGTTAAAGTTTGCTTCCGTTTTACAAAGTAAAATCTTTGATTTCAAATATTTCGTAAACTACTCGATAGATTATCTTTATATTCCATCTGTATATGCAGACTACTATTGTCCATAATTGTGTAAAATATAGTAAAAATCTATCGAGCAGAAATGGAGATATTTAGTGTTAAAGTTTGCTTCGGTTTTACAAAATAAAATCTTTGATTTCAAATATTTCGTAAACTACTCGATAGATTTTGTTTATATTCCATCTGTATATGCAGACTATTATTGTCCATAATTGTGTAAAGTATAGTAAAAATCTATCGAGCAGAAATGGAGATATTTAGTGTTAAAGTTTGCTTCCGTTTTACAAAGTAAAATCTTTGATTTCTAATATTTCGTAAACTACTCGATAGATTTTATTTATATTCCATCTATGTATGCAGACTATTATTGTCCATAATTGTGTAAAATATAGTAAAAATCTATTGAGCAGAAATGGAGATATTAAGTGTTAAAGTTTGCTTCCGTTTTACAAAGTAAAATCTTTGATTTCTAATATTTCGTAAACTACTCGATAGATCTTCCTTATATTCCATCTGTATATGCAGACTACTATTGTCCATAATTGTGTAAAATATAGTAAAAATCTATCGAGCAGAAATGGAGATATTTAGTGTTAAAGTTTGCTTCCGTTTTACAAAGTAAAATCTTTAATTTCTAATTTTTCGTAAACTACTCGATAGATTTTCTTTATATTCCATCTGTATATGCAGACTATTATTGTCCATAATTGTGTAAAATATAGTAAAAATCTATCGAGCAGAAATGGAGATATTTAGTGTTAAAGTTTGCTTCCGTTTTACAAAGTAAAATCTTTGATTTCAAATATTTCGTAAACTACTCGATAGATTATCTTTATATTCCATCTGTATATGCAGACTACTATTGTCCATAATTGTGTAAAATATAGTAAAAATCTATCGAGCAGAAATGGAGATATTTAGTGTTAAAGTTTGCTTCGGTATTACAAAATAAAATCTTTGATTTCAAATATTTCGTAAACTACTCGATAGATTTTGTTTATATTCCATCTGTATATGCAGACTATTATTGTCCATAATTGTGTAAAGTATAGTAAAAATCTATCGAGCAGAAATGGAGATATTTAGTGTTAAAGTTTGCTTCCGTTTTACAAAGTAAAATCTTTGATTTCTAATATTTCGTAAACTACTCGATAGATTTTATTTATATTCCATCTATGTATGCAGACTATTATTGTCCATAATTGTGTAAAATATAGTAAAAATCTATTGAGCAGAAATGGAAATATTTAGTGTTAAAGTTTGCTTCCGTTTTACAAAGTAAAATCTTTGATTTCTAATATTTCGTAAACTACTCGATAGATCTTCCTTATATTCCATCTGTATATGCAGACTACTATTGTCCATAATTGTGTAAAATATAGTAAAAATCTATCGAGCAGAAATGGAGATATTTAGTGTTAAAGGTTGCTTCCGTTTTACAAAGTAAAATCTTTAATTTCTAATTTTTCGTAAACTACTCGATAGATTTTCTTTATATTCCATCTGTATATGCAGACTACTATTGTCCATAATTGTGTAAAATATAGTAAAAATCTATCGAGCAGAAATGGAGATATTTAGTGTTAAAGTTTGCTTCCGTTTTACAAAGTAAAATCTTTGATTTCAAATATTTCGTAAACTACTCGATAGATTTTGTTTATATTCCATCTGTATATGAAGACCACTATTGTCCATAATTGTGTAAAATATAGTAAAAATCTATCGAGCAGAAATGGAGATATTTAGTGTTAAAGTTTGCTTCGGTTTTACAAAATAAAATATTTGATTTCAAATATTTCGTAAACTACTCGATAGATTTTGTTTATATTCCATCTGTATATGCAGACTATTATTGTCCAAAATTGTGTAAAATATAGTAAAAATCTATCGAGCAGAAATGGAGATATTTAGTGTTAAAGTTTGCTTCCGTTTTACAAAGTGAAATCTATGATTTCAAATATTTCGTAAACTACTCCATAGATTTTGTTTATATTCCATCTGTATATGCAGACTATTATTGTCCATAATTGTGTAAAGTATAGTAAAAATCTATCGAGCAGAAATGGAGATATTTAGTGTTAAAGTTTGCTTCCGTTTTACAAAGTAAAATCTTTGATTTCAAATATTTCGTAAACTACTCGATAGATTTTATTTATATTCCATCTATGTATGCAGACTATTATTGTCCATAATTGTGTAAAATATAGTAAAAATCTATTGAGCAGAAATGGAGATATTTAGTGTTTAAGTTTGCTTCCGTTTTACAAAGTAAAATCTTTGATTTCAAATATTTCGTAAACTACTCGATAGATTTTGTTTATATTCCATCGGTATATGCAGACTACTATTGTCCATAATTGTGTAAAATATAGTAAAAATCTATCGAGCAGAAATAGAGATATTTAGTGTTAAAGTTTGCTTCCGTTTTACAAAGTAAAATATTTGATTTCAAATATTTCGTAAACTACTCGATAGATTTTGTTTATATTCCATCTGTATATACAGACTACTATTGTCCATAACTGTGTAAAATATAGTAAAAATCTATCGAGCAGAAATGGAGATATTTAGTGTTAAAGTTTGCTTCCGTTTTACAAAGTAAAATCTTTGATTTCAAATATTTCGTAAACTACTCGATAGATTTTCTTTCTATTCCATCTATATATGCAGACAATTATTGTCCATAATTGTGTAAAATATAGTAAAAATCTATTGAGCAGAAATGGAGATATTTAGTTGTAAAGTTTGCTTCCGTTTTACAAAGTAAAATCTTTGATTTCAAATATTTCGTAAACTACTCGATAGATTTTCTTTCTATTCCATCTATATATGCAGACTATTATTGTCCATAATTGTGTAAAATATAGTAAAAATCTATCGAGCAGAAATGGAGATATTTAGTGTTAAAGTTTGCTTCCGTTTTACAAAGTAAAATCTTTGATTTCAAATATTTCGTAAACTACTTGATAGATTTTCTTTCTATTCCATCGGTATATGCAGACTACTATTGTCCATAATTGTGTAAAATATAGTAAAAATCTATCGAGCAGAAATAGAGATATTTAGTGTTAAAGTTTGCTTCCGTTTTACAAAGTAAAATCTTTGATTTCTAATATTTCGTAAACTACTCGATAGATTTTCTTTATATTCCATCTGTATATGCAGACTACTATTGTCCATAATTGTGTAAAATATAGTAAAAATCTATCGAGCAGAAATGGAGATATTTAGTGTTAAAGTTTGCTTCCGTTTTACAAAGTAAAATCTTTGATTTCTAATATTTCGTAAACTTCTCGATAGATTTTCTTTATATTCCATCTGTATATGCAGACTACTATTGTCCATAATTGTGTAAAATATAGTAAAAATCTATCGAGCAGAAATGGAGATATTTTGTGTTAAAGTTTGCTTCTGTTTTACAAAGTAAAATCTTTAATTTCTAATTTTTCGTAAACTACTCGATAGATTTTCTTTATATTCCATCTGTATATGCAGACTATTATTCTCCATAATTGTGTAAAATATAGTAAAAATCTATCGAGCAGAAATGGAGATATTTAGTGTTAAAGTTTGCTTCTGTTTTACAAAGGAAAATCTTTGATTTCAAATATTTCGTAAACTACTCGATAGATTTTCTTTATATTCCATCAGTATATGCAGACTACTATTGTCCATAATTGTGTAAAATATAGTAAAAATCTATCGAGCAGAAATGGAGATATTTTGTGTTAAAGTTTGCTTCTGTTTTACAAAGTAAAATCTTTAATTTCAAATATTTCGTAAACTACTCGATAGATTTTCTTTATATTCCATTAGTATATGCAGACTACTATTGTCCATAATTGTGTAAAATATAGTAAAAATCTATCGAGCAGAAATGGAGATATTTAGTGTTAAAGTTTGCTTCCGTTTTACAAAGTAAAATCTTTGATTTCAAATATTTCGTAAACTACTCGATAGATTTTCTTTATATTCCATCAGTATATGCAGACTACTATTGTCCATAATTGTGTAAAATATAGTAAAAATCTATCGAGCAGAAATGGAGATATTTTGTGTTAAAGTTTGCTTCTGTTTTACAAAGTAAAATCTTTAATTTCTAATTTTTCGTAAACTACTCGATAGATTTTCTTTATATTCCATCTGTATGTGCAGACTATTATTCTCCATAATTGTGTAAAATATAGTAAAAATCTATCGAGCAGAAATGGAGATATTTAGTGTTAAAGTTTGCTTCTGTTTTACAAAGGAAAATCTTTAATTTCTAATTTTTCGTAAACTACTCGATAGATTTTCTTTATATTCCATCTGTATATGCAGACTATTATAGTCCATAATTGTGTAAAATATAGTAAAAATCTATCGCGCAGAAATGGAGATATTTAGTGTTAAAGTTTGCTTCTGTTTTACAAAGTAAAATCTTTAATTTCTAATTTTTCGTAAACTACTCGATAGATTTTCTTTATATTCCATCTGTATATGCAGACTATTATTGTCCATAATTGTGTAAAATATAGTAAAAATCTATCGAGCAGAAATGGAGATATTTAGTGTTAAAGTTTGCTTCCGTTTTACAAAGTAAAATCTTTGATTTCAAATATTTCGTAAACTACTCGATAGATTATCTTTATATTCCATCTGTATATGCAGACTACTATTGTCCATAATTGTGTAAAATATAGTAAAAATCTACCGAGCAGAAATAGAGATATTTAGTGTTAAAGTTTGCTTCCGTTTTACAAAGTAAAATCTTTGATTTCTAATATTTCGTAAACTACTCGATAGATTTTCTTTATATTCCATCTGTATATGCAGACTACTATTGTCCATAATTGTGTAAAATATAGTAAAAATCTATCGAGCAGAAATGGAGATATTTAGTGTTAAAGTTTGCTTCCGTTTTACAAAGTAAAATCTTTAATTTCTAATTTTTCGTAAACTACTCGATAGATTATCTTTATATTCCATCTGTATATGCAGACTATTATTGTCCATAATTGTGTAAAATATAGTAAAAATCTATCAAGCAGAAATGGAGATATTTAGTGTTAAAGTTTGCTTCCGTTTTACAAAGTAAAATCTTTGATTTCTAATATTTCGTAAACTACTCGATAGATTTTCTTTATATTCCATCTGTATATGCAGACTACTATTGTCCATAATTGTGTAAAATATAGTAAAAATCTATCGAGCAGAAATGGAGATATTTAGTGTTAAAGTTTGCTTCCGTTTTACAAAGTAAAATCTTTAATTTCTAATTTTTCGTAAACTACTCGATAGATTATCTTTATATTCCATCTGTATATGCAGACTATTATTGTCCATAATTGTGTAAAATATAGTAAAAATCTATCGAGCAGAAATGGAGATATTTAGTGTTAAAGTTTGCTTCCGTTTTACAAAGTAAAATCTTTGATTTCTAATATTTCGTAAACTACTCGATAGATTTTCTTTATATTCCATCTGTATATGCAGACTACTATTGTCCATAATTGTGTAAAATATAGTAAAAATCTATCGAGCAGAAATGGAGATATTTAGTGTTAAAGTTTGCTTCCGTTTTACAAAGTAAAATTTTTAATTTCTAATTTATCGTAAACTACTCGATAGATTATCTTTATATTCCATCTGTATATGCAGACTATTATTGTCCATAATTGTGTAAAATATAGTAAAAATCTATCGAGCAGAAATGGAGATATTTAGTGTTAAAGTTTGCTTCCGTTTTACAAAGTAAAATATTTGATTTCAAATATTTCGTAAACTACTCGATAGATTATCTTTATATTCCATCTGTATATGCAGACTACTGTTGTCCATAATTGTGTAAAATATAGTAAAAATCTATTGAGCAGAAATGGAGATATTTAGTGTTAAAGTTTGCTTCCGTTTTACAAAGTGAAATCTTTGATTTCAAATATTTCGTAAACCACTCGATAGATTTTGTTTATATTCCATCTGTATATGCAGACTATTATAGTCCATAATTGTGTAAAATATAGTAAAAATCTATCGAGCAGAAATGGAGATATTTAGTGTTAAAGTTTGCTTCCGTTTTACAAAGTAAAATCTTTGATTTCAAATATTTCGTAAACCACTCGATAGATTTTGTTTATATTCCATCTGTATATGCAGACTACTATTGTCCATAATTGTGTAAAATATAGTAAAAATCTATCGAGCAGAAATGGGGATATTTAGTGTTAAAGTTTGCTTCCGTTTTACAAAGTGAAATCTATGATTTCAAATATTTCGTAAACTACTCGATAGATTTTCTTTATATTCCATCTGTATATGCAGACTACTATTGTCCATAATTGTGTAAAATATAGTAAAAATCTATCGAGCAGAAATGGGGATATTTAGTGTTAAAGTTTGCTTCCGTTTTACAAAGTGAAATCTATGATTTCAAATATTTCGTAAACTACTCGATAGATTTTCTTTATATTCCATCTGTATATGCAGACTACTATTGTCCATAATTGTGTAAAATATAGTAAAAATCTATCGAGCAGAAATGGGGATATTTAGTGTTAAAGTTTGCTTCCGTTTTACAAAATAAAATCTTTGATTTCTAATATTTCGTAAACTACTCGATAGATTTTCTTTATATTCCATCTGTATATGCAGACTACTATTGTCCATAATTGTGTAAAATATAGTAAAAATCTATCGAGCAGAAATGGGGATATTTAGTGTTAAAGTTTGCTTCCGTTTTACAAAGTGAAATCTATGATTTCAAATATTTCGTAAACTACTCGATAGATTTTGTTTATATTCCATCTGCATATGCAGACTATTATTGTCCATAATTGTGTAAAGTATAGTAAAAATCTATCGAGCAGAAATGGAGATATTTAGTGTTAAAGTTTGCTTCAGTTTTACAAACTAAAATCTTTGATTTCAAATATTTCGTAAACTACTCGATAGATTTTATTTATATTCCATCTGCATATGCAGACTATTATTGTCCATAATTGTGTAAAATATAGTAAAAATCTATTGAGCAGAAATGGAGATATTTAGTGTTAAAGTTTGCTTCCGTTTTACAAAGTATAATCTTTGATTTCAAATATTTCGTAAACTACTCGATAGATTTTCTTTATATTCCATCTGTATATGCAGACTACTATTGTCCATAATTGTGTAAAGTATAGTAAAAATCTATCGAGCAGAAATGGAGATATTTAGTGTTAAAGTTTGCTTCCGTTTTACAAAGTAAAATCTTTGATTTCAAATATTTCGTAAACTACTCGATAGATTTTATTTATATTCCATCTATGTATGCAGACTATTATTGTCCATAATTGTGTAATTTATAGTAAAAATCTATTGAGCAGAAATGGAGATATTTAGTGGTAAAGTTTGCTTCCGTTTTACAAAGTAAAATCTTTGATTTCTAATATTTCGTAAACTACTCGATAGATTTTCTTTATATTCCATCTGTATATGCAGACTACTATTGTCCATAATTGTGTAAAATATAGTAAAAATCTATCGAGCAGAAATGGAGATATTTAGTGTTAAAGTTTGCTTCTGTTTTACAAAGTAAAATCTTTAATTTCTAATTTTTCGTAAACTACTCGAT
This sequence comes from Rhodnius prolixus, assembly GCF_049639745.1. Classification (NCBI taxonomy): domain Eukaryota; kingdom Metazoa; phylum Arthropoda; class Insecta; order Hemiptera; family Reduviidae; genus Rhodnius; species Rhodnius prolixus. The sequence goes on from NW_027411598.1 coordinate 866,418, forward strand.
AGATTTTCTTTATATTCCATCTGTATATGCAGACTATTATAGTCCATAATTGTGTAAAATATAGTAAATATCTATCGAGCAGAAATGGAGATATTTAGTGTTAATGTTTGCTTCCGTTTTACAAAGTAAAATCTTTGATTTCTAATATTTCGTAAACTTCTCGATAGATTTTCTTTATATTCCATCTGTATATGCAGACTATTATTGTCCATAATTGTGTAAAATATAGTAAAAATCTATCGAGCAGAAATGGAGATATTTAGTGTTAAAGTTTGCTTCTGTTTTACAAAGTAAAATCTTTAATTTCTAATTTTTCGTAAACTACTCGATAGATTTTCTTTATATTCCATCTGTATATGCAGACTATTATAGTCCATAATTGTGTAAAATATAGTAAAAATCTATCGCGCAGAAATGGAGATATTTAGTGTTAAAGTTTGCTTCTGTTTTACAAAGTAAAATCTTTAATTTCTAATTTTTCGTAAACTACTCAATAGATTTTCTTTATATTCCATCTGTATATGCAGACTATTATTGTCCATAATTGTGTAAAATATAGTAAAAATCTATCGAGCAGAAATGGAGATATTTAGTGTTAAAGTTTGCTTCCGTTTTACAAAGTAAAATCTTTGATTTCAAATATTTCGTAAACTACTCGATAGATTATCTTTATATTCCATCTGTATATGCAGACTACTATTGTCCATAATTGTGTAAAATATAGTAAAAATCTATCGAGCAGAAATAGAGATATTTAGTGTTAAAGTTTGCTTCCGTTTTACAAAGTAAAATCTTTGATTTCTAATATTTCGTAAACTACTCGATAGATTTTCTTTATATTCCATCTGTATATGCAGACTACTATTGTCCATAATTGTGTAAAATATAGTAAAAATCTATCGAGCAGAAATGGAGATATTTAGTGTTAAAGTTTGCTTCCGTTTTACAAAGTAAAATCTTTGATTTCTAATATTTCGTAAACTACTCGATAGATTTTCTTTATATTCCATCTGTATATGCAGACTACTATTGTCCATAATTGTGTAAAATATAGTAAAAATCTATCGAGCAGAAATGGAGATATTTAGTGTTAAAGTTTGCTTCCGTTTTACAAAGTAAAATCTTTAATTTCTAATTTTTCGTAAACTACTCGATAGATTTTCTTTATATTCTATCTGTATATGCAGACTACTATTGTCCATAATTGTGTAAAATATAGTAAAAATCTATCGAGCAGAAATGGAGATATTTAGTGTTAAAGTTTGCTTCCGTTTTACAAAGTAAAATCTTTAATTTCTAATTTTTCGTAAACTACTCGATAGATTATCTTTATATTCCATCTGTATATGCAGACTATTATTGTCCATAATTGTGTAAAATATAGTAAAAATCTATCGAGCAGAAATGGAGATATTTAGTGTTAAAGTTTGCTTCCGTTTTACAAAGTAAAATCTTTGATTTCAAATATTTCGTAAACTACTCGATAGATTATCTTTATATTCCATCTGTATATGCAGACTACTATTGTCCATAATTGTGTAAAATATAGTAAAAATCTATTGAGCAGAAATGGAGATATTTAGTGTTAAAGTTTGCTTCCGTTTTACAAAGTGAAATCTTTGATTTCAAATATTTCGTAAACCACTCGATAGATTTTGTTTATATTCCATCTGTATATGCAGACTATTATAGTCCATAATTGTGTAAAATATAGTAAAAATCTATCGAGCAGAAATGGAGATATTTAGTGTTAAAGTTTGCTTCTGTTTTACAAAGTAAAATCTTTAATTTCTAATTTTTCGTAAACTACTCGATAGATTTTCTTTATATTCCATCTGTATATGCAGACTATTATAGTCCATAATTGTGTAAAATATAGTAAAAATCTATCGCGCAGAAATGGAGATATTTAGTGTTAAAGTTTGCTTCTGTTTTACAAAGTAAAATCTTTAATTTCTAATTTTTCGTAAACTACTCGATAGATTTTCTTTATATTCCATCTGTATATGCAGACTATTATTGTCCATAATTGTGTAAAATCTAGTAAAAATCTATCGAGCAGAAATGGAGATATTTAGTGTTAAAGTTTGCTTCCGTTTTACAAAGTAAAATCTTTGATTTCAAATATTTCGTAAACTACTCGATAGATTATCTTTATATTCCATCTGTATATGCAGACTACTATTGTCCATAATTGTGTAAAATATAGTAAAAAACTATCGAGCAGAAATAGAGATATTTAGTGTTAAAGTTTGCTTCCGTTTTACAAAGTAAAATCTTTGATTTCTAATATTTCGTAAACTACTCGATAGATTTTCTTTATATTCCATCTGTATATGCAGACTACTATTGTCCATAATTGTGTAAAATATAGTAAAAATCTATCGAGCAGAAATGGAGATATTTAGTGTTAAAGTTTGCTTTCGTTTTACAAAGTAAAATCTTTAATTTCTAATTTTTCGTAAACTACTCGATAGATTATCTTTATATTCCATCTGTATATGCAGACTATTATTGTCCATAATTGTGTAAAATATAGTAAAAATTTATCGAGCAGAAATGGAGATATTTAGTGTTAAAGTTTGCTTCCGTTTTACAAAGTAAAATCTTTGATTTCAAATATTTCGTAAACTACTCGATAGATTATCTTTATATTCCATCTGTATATGCAGACTATTATTGTCCATAATTGTGTAAAATATAGTAAAAATCTATCGAGCAGAAATGGAGATATTTAGTGTTAAAGTTTGCTTCCGTTTTACAAAGTAAAATCTTTGATTTCTAATATTTCGTAAACTACTCGATAGATTTTCTTTATATTCCATCTGTATATGCAGACTACTATTGTCCATAATTGTGTAAAATATAGTAAAAATCTATCGAGCAGAAATGGAGATATTTAGTGTTAAAGTTTGCTTTCGTTTTACAAAGTAAAATCTTTAATTTCTAATTTTTCGTAAACTACTCGATAGATTATCTTTATATTCCATCTGTATATGCAGACTATTATTGTCCATAATTGTGTAAAATATAGTAAAAATTTATCGAGCAGAAATGGAGATATTTAGTGTTAAAGTTTGCTTCCGTTTTACAAAGTAAAATCTTTGATTTCAAATATTTCGTAAACTACTCGATAGATTATCTTTATATTCCATCTGTATATGCAGACTACTATTGTCCATAATTGTGTAAAATATAGTAAAAATCTATTGAGCAGAAATGGAGATATTTAGTGTTAAAGTTTGCTTCCGTTTTACAAAGTGAATCTTTGATTTCAAATATTTCGTAAACCACTCGATAGATTTTGTTTATATTCCATCTGTATATGCAGACTATTATAGTCCATAATTGTGTAAAATATAGTAAAAATCTATCGAGCAGAAATGGAGATATTTAGTGTTAAAGTTTGCTTCCGTTTTACAAAGTAAAATCTTTGATTTCAAATATTTCGTAAACTACTCGATAGATTTTCTTTATATTCCACCTGTATATGCAGACTACTATTGTCCATAATTGTGTAAAATATAGTAAAAATCTATCGAACAGAAATGGAGATATTTAGTGTTAAAGTTTGCTTCAGTTTTACAAACTAAAATCTTTGATTTCAAATATTTCGTAAACTACTCGATAGATTTTATTTATATTCCATCTGCATATGCAGACTATTATTGTCCATAATTGTGTAAAATATAGTAAAAATCTATTGAGCAGAAATGGAGATATTTAGTGTTAAAGTTTGCTTCCATTTTACAAAGTATAATCTTTGATTTCAAATATTTCGTAAACTACTCGATAGATTTTCTTTATATTCCATCGGTATATGCAGACTACTATTGTCCATAATTGTGTAAAATATAGTAAAAATCTATCGAGCAGAAATAGAGATATTTAGTGTTAAAGTTTGCTTCCGTTTTACAAAGTAAAATATTTGATTTCAAATATTTCGTAAACTACTCGATAGATTTTGTTTATATTCCATCTGTATATACAGACTACTATTGTCCATAACTGTGTAAAATATAGTAAAAATCTATCGAGCAGAAATGGAGATATTTAGTGTTAAAGTTTGCTTCCGTTTTACAAAGTAAAATCTTTGATTTCCAATATTTCGTAAACTACTCGATAGATTTTCTTTCTATTCCATCTATATATGCAGACTATTATTGTCCATAATTGTTTAAAATATAGTAAAAATCTATTGAGCAGAAATTGAGATATTTAGTGTTAAAGTTTGCTTCCGTTTTACAAAGTAAAATCTTTGATTTCCAATATTTCGTAAACTACTTGATAGATTTTCTTTCTATTCCATCTATATATGCAGACTACTATTGTCCATAATTGTTTAAAATATAGTAAAAATCTATTGAGCAGAAATGGAGATATTTAGTGTTAAAGTTTGCTTCCGTTTTACAAAGTAAAATCTTTGATTTCTAATATTTCGTAAACTACTTGATAGATTTTCTTTATATTCCATCGGTATATGCAGACTACTATTGTCCATGATTGTGTAAAATATAGTAAAAATCTATCGAGCAGAAATAGAGATATTTAGTGTTAAAGTTTGCTTCCGTTTTACAAATTAAAATCTTTGATTTCTAATATTTCGTAAACTACTCGATAGATTTTCTTTATATTCCATCTGTATATGCAGACTACTATTGGCCATAATTGTGTAAAATATAGTAAAAATCTATCGAGCAGAAATGGAGATATTTAGTGTTAAAGTTTGCTTCCGTTTTACAAAGTAAAATCTTTGATTTCTAATATTTCGTAAACTTCTCGATAGATTTTCTTTATATTCCATCTGTATATGCAGACTACTATTGTCCATAATTGTGTAAAATATAGTAAAAATCTATCGAGCAGAAATGGAGATATTTAGTGTTAAAGTTTGCTTCTGTTTTACAAAGTAAAATCTTTAATTTCTAATTTTTCGTAAACTACTCGATAGATTTTCTTTATATTCCATCTGTATATGCAGACTGTTATTGTCCATAATTGTGTAAAATATAGTAAAAATCTATCGAGCAGAAATGGAGATATTTAGTGTTAAATTTGCTTCTGTTTTACAAAGTAAAATCTTTAATTTCTAATTTTTCGTAAACTACTCGATAGATTTTCTTTATATTCCATCTGTATATGCAGACTATTATTGTCCATAATTGTGTAAAATATAGTAAAAATCTATCGAGCAGAAATGGAGATATTTAGTGTTAAAGTTTGCTTCCGTTTTACAAAGTAAAATCTTTGATTTCAAATATTTCGTAAACTACTCGATAGATTATCTTTATATTCCATCTGTATATGCAGACTACTATTGTCCATAATTGTGTAAAATATAGTAAAAATATATCGAGCAGAAATGGAGATATTTAGTGTTAAAGTTTGCTTCCGTTTTACAAAGTAAAATCTTTGATTTCTAATATTTCGTAAACTACTCGATAGATTTTCTTTATATTCCATCTGTATATGCAGACTACTATTGTCCATAATTGTGTAAAATATAGTAAAAATCTATCGAGCAGAAATGGAGATATTTAGTGTTAAAGTTTGCTTTCGTTTTACAAAGTAAAATCTTTGATTTCAAATATTTCGTAAACTACTCGATAGATTTTATTTATATTCCATCTGCATATGCAGACTATTATTCTCCATAATTGTGTAAAATATAGTAAAAATCTATTGAGCAGAAATGGAGATATTTAGTGTTAAAGTTTGCTTCCGTTTTACAAAGTATAATCTTTGATTTCAAATATTTCGTAAACTACTCGATAGATTTTCTTTATATTCCATCGGTATATGCAGACTACTATTGTCCATAATTGTGTAAAATATAGTAAAAATCTATCGAGCAGAAATAGAGATATTTAGTGTTAAAGTTTGCTTCCGTTTTACAAAGTAAAATATTTGATTTCAAATATTTCGTAAACTACTCGATAGATTTTGTTTATATTCCATCTGTATATACAGACTACTATTGTCCATAACTGTGTAAAATATAGTAAAAATCTATCGAGCAGAAATGGAGATGTTTAGTGTTAAAGTTTGCTTCCGTTTTACAAAGTAAAATCTTTGATTTCCAATATTTCGTAAACTACTCGATAGATTTTCTTTCTATTCCATCTGTATATACAGACTACTATTGTCCATAACTGTGTAAAATATAGTAAAAATCTATCGAGCAGAAATGGAGATATTTAGTGTTAAAGTTTGCTTCCGTTTTACAAAGTAAAATATTTGATTTCAAATATTTCGTAAACTACTCCATAGATTTTCTTTCTATTCCATCTATATATGCAGACTATTATTGTCCATAATTGTGTAAAATATAGTAAAAATCTATCGAGCAGAAATGGAGATATTTAGTGTTAAAGTTTGCTTCCGTTTTACAAAGTAAAATCTTTGATTTCAAATATTTCGTAAACTACTCGATAGATTATCTTTATATTCCATCTGTATATGCAGACTACTATTGTCCATAATTGTGTAAAATATAGTAAAAATATATCGAGCAGAAATGGAGATATTTAGTGTTAAAGTTTGCTTCCGTTTTACAAAGTAAAATCTTTGATTTCTAATATTTCGTAAACTACTCGATAGATTTTTTTTATATTCCATCTGTATATGCAGACTACTATTGTCCATAATTGTGTAAAATATAGTAAAAATCTATCGAGCAGAAATGGAGATATTTAGTGTTAAAGTTTGCTTCCGTTTTACAAAGTAAAATCTATGATTTCAAATATTTCGTAAACTACTCGATAGATTTTCTTTATATTCCATCGGTATATGCAGACTACTATTGTCCATAATTGTGTAAAATAGAGTAAAAATCTATCGAGCAGAAATAGAGATATTTAGTGTTAAATTTTGCTTCCGTTTTACAAAGTAAAATATTTGATTTCAAATATTTCGTAAACTACTCGATAGATTTTGTTTATATTCCATCTGTATATACAGACTACTATTGTCCATAACTGTGTAAAATATAGTAAAAATCTATCGAGCAGAAATGGAGATATTTAGTGTTAAAGTTTGCTTCCGTTTTACAAAGTAAAATCTTTGATTTCCAATATTTCGTAAACTACTCGATAGATTTTCTTTCTATTCCATCTATATATGCAGACTATTATTGTCCATAATTGTTTAAAATATAGTAAAAATCTATTGAGCAGAAATGGAGATATTTAGTGTTAAAGTTTGCTTCCGTTTTACAAAGTAAAATCTTTGATTTCAAATATTTCGTAAACTACTTGATAGATTTTCTTTATATTCCATCGGTATATGCAGACTACTATTGTCCATAATTGTGTAAAATATAGTAAAAATCTATCGAGCAGAAATAGAGATATTTAGTGTTAAAGTTTGCTTCCGTTTTACAAAGTAAAATCTTTGATTTCTAATATTTCGTAAACTACTCGATAGATTTTCTTTATATTCCATCTGTATATGCAGACTACTATTGTCCATAATTGTGTAAAATAAAGTAAAAATCTATCGAGCAGAAATGGAGATATTTAGTGTTAAAATTTGCTTCCGTTTTACAAAGTAAAATCTTTGATTTCTAATATTTCGTAAACTTCTCGATAGATTTTCTTTATATTCCATCTGTATATGCAGACTACTATTGTCCATAATTGTGTAAAATATAGTAAAAATCTATCGAGCAGAAATGGAGTATTTTGTGTTAAAGTTTGCTTCTGTTTTACAAAGTAAAATCTTTAATTTCTAATATTTCGTAAACTACTCGATAGATTTTCTTTATATTCCATCTGTATATGCAGACTATTATTGTCCATAATTGTGTAAAATATAGCAAAAATCTATCGAGCAGAAATGGAGATATTTAGTGTTAAATTTGCTTCTGTTTTACAAAGTAAAATCTTTAATTTCTAATTTATCGTAAACTACTCGATAGATTTTCTTTATATTCCATCTGTATATGCAGACTATTATAGTCCATAATTGTGTAAAATATAGTAAAAAATCTATCGCGCAGAAATGGAGATATTTAGTGTTAAAATTTGCTTCTGTTTTACAAAGTAAAATCTTTAATTTCTAATTTTTCGTAAACTACTCGATAGATTTTCTTTATATTCCATCTGTATATGCAGACTATTATTGTCCATAATTGTGTAAAATATAGTAAAAATCTATCGAGCAGAAATGGAGATATTTAGTGTTAAAGTTTGCTTCCGTTTTACAAAGTAAAATCTTTGATTTCAAATATTTCGTAAACTACTCGATAGATTATCTTTATATTCCATCTGTATATGCAGACTACTATTGTCCATAATTGTGTAAAATATAGTAAAAATCTATCGAGCAGAAATGGAGATATTTAGTGTTAAAGTTTGCTTCCGTTTTACAAAGTAAAATCTTTAATTTCTAATTTTTCGTAAACTACTCGATAGATTATCTTTATATTCCATCTGTATATGCAGACTATTATTGTCCATAATTGTGTAAAATATAGTAAAAATCTATCGAGCAGAAATGGAGATATTTAGTGTTAAAGTTTGCTTCCGTTTTACAAAGTAAAATCTTTGATTTCAAATATTTCGTAAACTACTCGATAGATTATCTTTATATTCCATCTGTATATGCAGACTACTATTGTCCATAATTGTGTAAAATATAGTAAAAATCTATTGAGCAGAAATGGAGATATTTAGTGTTAAAGTTTGCTTCCGTTTTACAAAGTGAAATCTTTGATTTCAAATATTTCGTAAACCACTCGATAGATTTTGTTTATATTCCATCTGTATATGCAGACTATTATAGTCCATAATTGTGTAAAATATAGTAAAAATCTATCGAGCAGAAATAGAGATATTTAGTGTTAAAGTTTGCTTCCGTTTTACAAAGTAAAATCTTTGATTTCAAATATTTCGTAAACTACTTGATAGATTTTCTTTATATTCCATCTGTATATGCAGACTACTATTGTCCATAATTGTGTAAAATATAGTAAAAATCTATCAAGCAGAAATAGAGATATTTAGTGTTAAAATTTGCTTCCGTTTTACAAAGTAAAATATTTGATTTCAAATATTTCGTAAACTACTTGATAGATTTTGTTTATATTCCATCTGTATATACAGACTACTATTGTCCATAACCGTGTAAAATATAGTAAAAATCTATCGAGCAGAAATGGAGATATTTAGTGTTAAAGTTTGCTTCCGTTTTACAAAGTAAAATCTTTGATTTCAAATATTTCGTAAACTACTCGATAGATTTTCTTTCTATTCCATCTATATATGCAGACTATTATTGTCCATAATTGTGTAAAATATAGTAAAAATCTATCGAGCAGAAATGGAGATATTTAGTGTTAAAGTTTGCTTCCGTTTTACAAAGTAAAATCTTTGATTTCAAATATTTCGTAAACTACTCGATAGATTTTCTTTCTATTCCATCTATATATGCAGACTATTATTGTCCATAATTGTGTAAAATATAGTAAAAATCTATCGAGCAGAAATGGAGATATTTAGTGTTAAAGTTTGCTTCCGTTTTACAAAGTAAAATCTTTGATTTCCAATATTTCGTAAACTACTCGATAGATTTTCTTTCTATTCCATCTATATATGCAGACTATTATTGTCCATAATTGTGTAAAATATAGTAAAAATCTATTGAGCAGAAATGGAGATATTTAGTGTTAAAGTTTGCTTCCGTTTTACAAAGTAAAATCTTTGATTTCCAATATTTCGTAAACTACTCGATAGATTTTCTTTCTATTCCATCTATGTATGCAGACTATTATTGTCCATAATTGTGTAAAATATAGTAAAAATCTATCGAGCAGAAATGGAGATATTTAGTGTTAAAGTTTGCTTCCGTTTTACAAAGTAAAATCTTTGATTTCAAATATTTCGTAAACTACTCGATAGATTTTATTTATATTCCATCTATGTATGCAGACTATTATTGTCCATAATTGTGTAAAATATAGTAAAAACCTATCGAGCAGAAATGGAGATATTTAGTGTTAAAGTTTGCTTCCGTTTTACAAAGTAAAATCTATGATTTCAAATATTTCGTAAACTACTCGATAGATTTTCTTTCTATTCCATCTATATATGCAGTCTATTATTGTCCATAATTGTGTAAAATATAGTAAAAATCTATCGAGCAGAAATGGAGATATTTAGTGTTAAAGTTTGCTTCCGTTTTACAAAGTAAAATCTTTGATTTCCAATATTTCGTAAACTACTCGATAGATTTTCTTTCTATTCCATCTATATATGCAGACTATTATTGTCCATAATTGTGTAAAATATAGTAAAAATCTATTGGGCAGAAATGGAGATATTTAGTGTTAAAGTTTGCTTCCGTTTTACAAAGTAAAATCTATGATTTCAAATATTTCGTAAACTACTCGATAGATTTTCTTTATATTCCATCTGTATATGCAGACTATTATAGTCCATAATTGTGTAAAATATAGTAAAAATCTATCGCGCAGAAATGGAGATATTTAGTGTTAAAGTTTGCTTCTGTTTTACAAAGTAAAATCTTTAATTTCAAATATTTCGTAAACTACTCGATAGATTTTCTTTCTATTCCATCTATATATGCAGACTATTATTGTCCATAATTGTGTAAAATATAGTAAAAATCTATTGAGCAGAAATGGAGATATTTAGTGTTAAAGTTTGCTTCCGTTTTACAAAGTAAAATCTTTGATTTCAAATATTTCGTAAACTACTTGATAGATTTTCTTTATATTCCATCTCTATATGCAGACTACTATTGTCCATAATTGTGTAAAATATAGTAAAAATCTATCGAGCAGAAATAGAGATATTTAGTGTTAAAGTTTGCTTCCGTTTTACAAAGTAAAATCTTTGATTTCTAATATTTCGTAAACTACTCGATAGATTTTCTTTATATTCCATCTGTATATGCAGACTACTATTGTCCATAATTGTGTAAAATATAGTAAAAATCTATCGAGCAGAAATGGAGATATTTAGTGTTAAAGTTTGCTTCCGTTTTACAAAGTAAAATCTTTAATTTCTAATTTTTCGTAAACTACTCGATAGATTATCTTTATATTCCATCTGTATATGCAGACTATTATTGTCCATAATTGTGTAAAATATAATAAAAATCTATCGAGCAGAAATGGAGATATTTAGTGTTAAAGTTTGTTCCGTTTTACAAAGTAAAATCTTTGATTTCAAATATTTCGTAAACTACTCGATAGATTATCTTTATATTCCATCTGTATATGCAGACTACTATTGTCCATAATTGTGTAAAATATAGTAAAAATATACCGAGCAGAAATGGAGATATTTAGTGTTAAAGTTTGCTTCCGTTTTACAAAGTAAAATCTTTGATTTCTAATATTTCGTAAACTACTCGATAGATTTTCTTTATATTCCATCTGTATATGCAGACTACTATTGTCCATAATTGTGTAAAATATAGTAAAAATCTATCGAGCAGAAATGGAGATATTTAGTGTTAAAGTTTGCTTCCGTTTTACAAAGTGAAATCTATGATTTCAAATATTTCGTAAACTACACGATAGATTTTGTTTATATTCCATCTGTATATGCAGACTATTATTGTCCATAATTGTGTAAAGTATAGTAAAAATCTATCGAGCAGAAATGGAGATATTTAGTGTTAAAGTTTGCTTCCGTTTTACAAAGTAAAATCTTTGATTTCAAATATTTCGTAAACTACTCGATAGATTTTGTTTATATTCCATCTGTATATGCAGACTACTATTGTCCATAATTGTGTAAAATATAGTAAAAATATATCGAGCAGAAATGGAGATATTTAGTGTTAAAGTTTGCTTCCGTTTTACAAAGTAAAATCTTTGATTTCCAATATTTCGTAAACTACTCGATAGATTTTCTTTCTATTCCATCTATATATGCAGACTATTATTGTCCATAATTGTGTAAAATATAGTAAAAATCTATTGAGCAGAAATAGAGATATTTAGTGTTAAAGTTTGCTTCCGTTTTACAAAGTAAAATCTTTGATTTCCAATATTTCGTAAACTACTCGATAGATTTTCTTTCTATTCCATCTATGTATGCAGACTATTATTGTCCATAATTGTGTAAAATATAGTAAAAATCTATCGAGCAGAAATGGAGATATTTAGTGTTAAAGTTTGCTTCCGTTTTACAAAGTAAAATCTTTGATTTCCAATATTTCGTAAACTACTCGATAGATTTTCTTTCTATTCCATCTATATATGCAGACTATTATTGTCCATAATTGTGTAAAATATAGTAAAAATCTATTGAGCAGAAATGGAGATATTTAGTGTTAAAGTTTGCTTCCGTTTTACAAAGTAAAATCTTTGATTTCCAATATTTCGTAAACTACTCGATAGATTTTCTTTCTATTCCATCTATGTATGCAGACTATTATTGTCCATAATTGTGTAAAATATAGTAAAAATCTATCGAGCAGAAATGGAGATATTTAGTGTTAAAGTTTGCTTCCGTTTTACAAAGTAAAATCTTTGATTTCAAATATTTCGTAAACTACTCGATAGATTTTATTTATATTCCATCTATGTATGCAGACTATTATTGTCCATAATTGTGTAAAATATAGTAAAAACCTATCGAGCAGAAATGGAGATATTTAGTGTTAAAGTTTGCTTCCGTTTTACAAAGTAAAATCTATGATTTCAAATATTTCGTAAACTACTCGATAGATTTTCTTTCTATTCCATCTATATATGCAGTCTATTATTGTCCATAATTGTGTAAAATATAGTAAAAATCTATCGAGCAGAAATGGAGATATTTAGTGTTAAAGTTTGCTTCCGTTTTACAAAGTAAAATCTTTGATTTCCAATATTTCGTAAACTACTCGATAGATTTTCTTTCTATTCCATCTATATATGCAGACTATTATTGTCCATAATTGTGTAAAATATAGTAAAAATCTATTGGGCAGAAATGGAGATATTTAGTGTTAAAGTTTGCTTCCGTTTTACAAAGTAAAATCTATGATTTCAAATATTTCGTAAACTACTCGATAGATTTTCTTTATATTCCATCTGTATATGCAGACTATTATAGTCCATAATTGTGTAAAATATAGTAAAAATCTATCGCGCAGAAATGGAGATATTTAGTGTTAAAGTTTGCTTCTGTTTTACAAAGTAAAATCTTTAATTTCAAATATTTCGTAAACTACTCGATAGATTTTCTTTCTATTCCATCTATATATGCAGACTATTATTGTCCATAATTGTGTAAAATATAGTAAAAATCTATTGAGCAGAAATGGAGATATTTAGTGTTAAAGTTTGCTTCCGTTTTACAAAGTAAAATCTTTGATTTCAAATATTTCGTAAACTACTTGATAGATTTTCTTTATATTCCATCTCTATATGCAGACTACTATTGTCCATAATTGTGTAAAATATAGTAAAAATCTATCGAGCAGAAATAGAGATATTTAGTGTTAAAGTTTGCTTCCGTTTTACAAAGTAAAATCTTTGATTTCTAATATTTCGTAAACTACTCGATAGATTTTCTTTATATTCCATCTGTATATGCAGACTACTATTGTCCATAATTGTGTAAAATATAGTAAAAATCTATCGAGCAGAAATGGAGATATTTAGTGTTAAAGTTTGCTTCCGTTTTACAAAGTAAAATCTTTAATTTCTAATTTTTCGTAAACTACTCGATAGATTATCTTTATATTCCATCTGTATATGCAGACTATTATTGTCCATAATTGTGTAAAATATAATAAAAATCTATCGAGCAGAAATGGAGATATTTAGTGTTAAAGTTTGTTCCGTTTTACAAAGTAAAATCTTTGATTTCAAATATTTCGTAAACTACTCGATAGATTATCTTTATATTCCATCTGTATATGCAGACTACTATTGTCCATAATTGTGTAAAATATAGTAAAAATATACCGAGCAGAAATGGAGATATTTAGTGTTAAAGTTTGCTTCCGTTTTACAAAGTAAAATCTTTGATTTCTAATATTTCGTAAACTACTCGATAGATTTTCTTTATATTCCATCTGTATATGCAGACTACTATTGTCCATAATTGTGTAAAATATAGTAAAAATCTATCGAGCAGAAATGGAGATATTTAGTGTTAAAGTTTGCTTCCGTTTTACAAAGTGAAATCTATGATTTCAAATATTTCGTAAACTACACGATAGATTTTGTTTATATTCCATCTGTATATGCAGACTATTATTGTCCATAATTGTGTAAAGTATAGTAAAAATCTATCGAGCAGAAATGGAGATATTTAGTGTTAAAGTTTGCTTCCGTTTTACAAAGTAAAATCTTTGATTTCAAATATTTCGTAAACTACTCGATAGATTTTGTTTATATTCCATCTGTATATGCAGACTACTATTGTCCATAATTGTGTAAAATATAGTAAAAATATATCGAGCAGAAATGGAGATATTTAGTGTTAAAGTTTGCTTCCGTTTTACAAAGTAAAATCTTTGATTTCCAATATTTCGTAAACTACTCGATAGATTTTCTTTCTATTCCATCTATATATGCAGACTATTATTGTCCATAATTGTGTAAAATATAGTAAAAATCTATTGAGCAGAAATAGAGATATTTAGTGTTAAAGTTTGCTTCCGTTTTACAAAGTAAAATCTTTGATTTCCAATATTTCGTAAACTACTCGATAGATTTTCTTTCTATTCCATCTATGTATGCAGACTATTATTGTCCATAATTGTGTAAAATATAGTAAAAATCTATCGAGCAGAAATGGAGATATTTAGTGTTAAAGTTTGCTTCCGTTTTACAAAGTAAAATCTTTGATTTCAAATATTTCGTAAACTACTCGATAGATTTTCTTTATATTCCATCGGTATATGCAGACTACTATTGTCCATAATTGTGTAAAATAGAGTAAAAATCTATCGAGCAGAAATAGAGATATTTAGTGTTAAATTTTGCTTCCGTTTTACAAAGTAAAATATTTGATTTCAAATATTTCGTAAACTACTCGATAGATTTTGTTTATATTCCATCTGTATATACAGACTACTATTGTCCATAACTGTGTAAAATATAGTAAAAATCTATCGAGCAGAAATGGAGATATTTAGTGTTAAAGTTTGCTTCCGTTTTACAAAGTAAAATCTTTGATTTCCAATATTTCGTAAACTACTCGATAGATTTTCTTTCTATTCCATCTATATATGCAGACTATTATTGTCCATAATTGTTTAAAATATAGTAAAAATCTATTGAGCAGAAATGGAGATATTTAGTGTTAAAGTTTGCTTCCGTTTTACAAAGTAAAATCTTTGATTTCAAATATTTCGTAAACTACTTGATAGATTTTCTTTATATTCCATCGGTATATGCAGACTACTATTGTCCATAATTGTGTAAAATATAGTAAAAATCTATCGAGCAGAAATAGAGATATTTAGTGTTAAAGTTTGCTTCCGTTTTACAAAGTAAAATCTTTGATTTCTAATATTTCGTAAACTACTCGATAGATTTTCTTTATATTCCATCTGTATATGCAGACTACTATTGTCCATAATTGTGTAAAATAAAGTAAAAATCTATCGAGCAGAAATGGAGATATTTAGTGTTAAAATTTGCTTCCGTTTTACAAAGTAAAATCTTTGATTTCTAATATTTCGTAAACTTCTCGATAGATTTTCTTTATATTCCATCTGTATATGCAGACTACTATTGTCCATAATTGTGTAAAATATAGTAAAAATCTATCGAGCAGAAATGGAGATATTTTGTGTTAAAGTTTGCTTCTGTTTTACAAAGTAAAATCTTTAATTTCTAATATTTCGTAAACTACTCGATAGATTTTCTTTATATTCCATCTGTATATGCAGACTATTATTGTCCATAATTGTGTAAAATATAGTAAAAATCTATTGGGCAGAAATGGAGATATTTAGTGTTAAAGTTTGCTTCCGTTTTACAAAGTAAAATCTATGATTTCAAATATTTCGTAAACTACTCGATAGATTTTCTTTATATTCCATCTGTATATGCAGACTATTATAGTCCATAATTGTGTAAAATATAGTAAAAATCTATCGCGCAGAAATGGAGATATTTAGTGTTAAAGTTTGCTTCTGTTTTACAAAGTAAAATCTTTAATTTCAAATATTTCGTAAACTACTCGATAGATTTTCTTTCTATTCCATCTATATATGCAGACTATTATTGTCCATAATTGTGTAAAATATAGTAAAAATCTATTGAGCAGAAATGGAGATATTTAGTGTTAAAGTTTGCTTCCGTTTTACAAAGTAAAATCTTTGATTTCAAATATTTCGTAAACTACTTGATAGATTTTCTTTATATTCCATCTCTATATGCAGACTACTATTGTCCATAATTGTGTAAAATATAGTAAAAATCTATCGAGCAGAAATAGAGATATTTAGTGTTAAAGTTTGCTTCCGTTTTACAAAGTAAAATCTTTGATTTCTAATATTTCGTAAACTACTCGATAGATTTTCTTTATATTCCATCTGTATATGCAGACTACTATTGTCCATAATTGTGTAAAATATAGTAAAAATCTATCGAGCAGAAATGGAGATATTTAGTGTTAAAGTTTGCTTCCGTTTTACAAAGTAAAATCTTTAATTTCTAATTTTTCGTAAACTACTCGATAGATTATCTTTATATTCCATCTGTATATGCAGACTATTATTGTCCATAATTGTGTAAAATATAATAAAAATCTATCGAGCAGAAATGGAGATATTTAGTGTTAAAGTTTGTTCCGTTTTACAAAGTAAAATCTTTGATTTCAAATATTTCGTAAACTACTCGATAGATTATCTTTATATTCCATCTGTATATGCAGACTACTATTGTCCATAATTGTGTAAAATATAGTAAAAATATACCGAGCAGAAATGGAGATATTTAGTGTTAAAGTTTGCTTCCGTTTTACAAAGTAAAATCTTTGATTTCTAATATTTCGTAAACTACTCGATAGATTTTCTTTATATTCCATCTGTATATGCAGACTACTATTGTCCATAATTGTGTAAAATATAGTAAAAATCTATCGAGCAGAAATGGAGATATTTAGTGTTAAAGTTTGCTTCCGTTTTACAAAGTGAAATCTATGATTTCAAATATTTCGTAAACTACACGATAGATTTTGTTTATATTCCATCTGTATATGCAGACTATTATTGTCCATAATTGTGTAAAGTATAGTAAAAATCTATCGAGCAGAAATGGAGATATTTAGTGTTAAAGTTTGCTTCCGTTTTACAAAGTAAAATCTTTGATTTCAAATATTTCGTAAACTACTCGATAGATTTTGTTTATATTCCATCTGTATATGCAGACTACTATTGTCCATAATTGTGTAAAATATAGTAAAAATATATCGAGCAGAAATGGAGATATTTAGTGTTAAAGTTTGCTTCCGTTTTACAAAGTAAAATCTTTGATTTCCAATATTTCGTAAACTACTCGATAGATTTTCTTTCTATTCCATCTATATATGCAGACTATTATTGTCCATAATTGTGTAAAATATAGTAAAAATCTATTGAGCAGAAATAGAGATATTTAGTGTTAAAGTTTGCTTCCGTTTTACAAAGTAAAATCTTTGATTTCCAATATTTCGTAAACTACTCGATAGATTTTCTTTCTATTCCATCTATGTATGCAGACTATTATTGTCCATAATTGTGTAAAATATAGTAAAAATCTATCGAGCAGAAATGGAGATATTTAGTGTTAAAGTTTGCTTCCGTTTTACAAAGTAAAATCTTTGATTTCAAATATTTCGTAAACTACTCGATAGATTTTCTTTATATTCCATCGGTATATGCAGACTACTATTGTCCATAATTGTGTAAAATAGAGTAAAAATCTATCGAGCAGAAATAGAGATATTTAGTGTTAAATTTTGCTTCCGTTTTACAAAGTAAAATATTTGATTTCAAATATTTCGTAAACTACTCGATAGATTTTGTTTATATTCCATCTGTATATACAGACTACTATTGTCCATAACTGTGTAAAATATAGTAAAAATCTATCGAGCAGAAATGGAGATATTTAGTGTTAAAGTTTGCTTCCGTTTTACAAAGTAAAATCTTTGATTTCCAATATTTCGTAAACTACTCGATAGATTTTCTTTCTATTCCATCTATATATGCAGACTATTATTGTCCATAATTGTTTAAAATATAGTAAAAATCTATTGAGCAGAAATGGAGATATTTAGTGTTAAAGTTTGCTTCCGTTTTACAAAGTAAAATCTTTGATTTCAAATATTTCGTAAACTACTTGATAGATTTTCTTTATATTCCATCGGTATATGCAGACTACTATTGTCCATAATTGTGTAAAATATAGTAAAAATCTATCGAGCAGAAATAGAGATATTTAGTGTTAAAGTTTGCTTCCGTTTTACAAAGTAAAATCTTTGATTTCTAATATTTCGTAAACTACTCGATAGATTTTCTTTATATTCCATCTGTATATGCAGACTACTATTGTCCATAATTGTGTAAAATAAAGTAAAAATCTATCGAGCAGAAATGGAGATATTTAGTGTTAAAATTTGCTTCCGTTTTACAAAGTAAAATCTTTGATTTCTAATATTTCGTAAACTTCTCGATAGATTTTCTTTATATTCCATCTGTATATGCAGACTACTATTGTCCATAATTGTGTAAAATATAGTAAAAATCTATCGAGCAGAAATGGAGATATTTTGTGTTAAAGTTTGCTTCTGTTTTACAAAGTAAAATCTTTAATTTCTAATATTTCGTAAACTACTCGATAGATTTTCTTTATATTCCATCTGTATATGCAGACTATTATTGTCCATAATTGTGTAAAATATAGCAAAAATCTATCGAGCAGAAATGGAGATATTTAGTGTTAAATTTGCTTCTGTTTTACAAAGTAAAATCTTTAATTTCTAATTTATCGTAAACTACTCGATAGATTTTCTTTATATTCCATCTGTATATGCAGACTATTATAGTCCATAATTGTGTAAAATATAGTAAAAATCTATCGCGCAGAAATGGAGATATTTAGTGTTAAAATTTGCTTCTGTTTTACAAAGTAAAATCTTTAATTTCTAATTTTTCGTAAACTACTCGATAGATTTTCTTTATATTCCATCTGTATATGCAGACTATTATTGTCCATAATTGTGTAAAATATAGTAAAAATCTATCGAGCAGAAATGGAGATATTTAGTGTTAAAGTTTGCTTCCGTTTTACAAAGTAAAATCTTTGATTTCAAATATTTCGTAAACTACTCGATAGATTATCTTTATATTCCATCTGTATATGCAGACTACTATTGTCCATAATTGTGTAAAATATAGTAAAAATCTATCGAGCAGAAATGGAGATATTTAGTGTTAAAGTTTGCTTCCGTTTTACAAAGTAAAATCTTTAATTTCTAATTTTTCGTAAACTACTCGATAGATTATCTTTATATTCCATCTGTATATGCAGACTATTATTGTCCATAATTGTGTAAAATATAGTAAAAATCTATCGAGCAGAAATGGAGATATTTAGTGTTAAAGTTTGCTTCCGTTTTACAAAGTAAAATCTTTGATTTCAAATATTTCGTAAACTACTCGATAGATTATCTTTATATTCCATCTGTATATGCAGACTACTATTGTCCATAATTGTGTAAAATATAGTAAAAATCTATTGAGCAGAAATGGAGATATTTAGTGTTAAAGTTTGCTTCCGTTTTACAAAGTGAAATCTTTGATTTCAAATATTTCGTAAACCACTCGATAGATTTTGTTTATATTCCATCTGTATATGCAGACTATTATAGTCCATAATTGTGTAAAATATAGTAAAAATCTATCGAGCAGAAATAGAGATATTTAGTGTTAAAGTTTGCTTCCGTTTTACAAAGTAAAATCTTTGATTTCAAATATTTCGTAAACTACTTGATAGATTTTCTTTATATTCCATCTGTATATGCAGACTACTATTGTCCATAATTGTGTAAAATATAGTAAAAATCTATCAAGCAGAAATAGAGATATTTAGTGTTAAAATTTGCTTCCGTTTTACAAAGTAAAATATTTGATTTCAAATATTTCGTAAACTACTTGATAGATTTTGTTTATATTCCATCTGTATATACAGACTACTATTGTCCATAACCGTGTAAAATATAGTAAAAATCTATCGAGCAGAAATGGAGATATTTAGTGTTAAAGTTTGCTTCCGTTTTACAAAGTAAAATCTTTGATTTCAAATATTTCGTAAACTACTCGATAGATTTTCTTTCTATTCCATCTATATATGCAGACTATTATTGTCCATAATTGTGTAAAATATAGTAAAAATCTATCGAGCAGAAATGGAGATATTTAGTGTTAAAGTTTGCTTCCGTTTTACAAAGTAAAATCTTTGATTTCAAATATTTCGTAAACTACTCGATAGATTTTCTTTCTATTCCATCTATATATGCAGACTATTATTGTCCATAATTGTGTAAAATATAGTAAAAATCTATCGAGCAGAAATGGAGATATTTAGTGTTAAAGTTTGCTTCCGTTTTACAAAGTAAAATCTTTGATTTCCAATATTTCGTAAACTACTCGATAGATTTTCTTTCTATTCCATCTATATATGCAGACTATTATTGTCCATAATTGTGTAAAATATAGTAAAAATCTATTGAGCAGAAATGGAGATATTTAGTGTTAAAGTTTGCTTCCGTTTTACAAAGTAAAATCTTTGATTTCCAATATTTCGTAAACTACTCGATAGATTTTCTTTCTATTCCATCTATGTATGCAGACTATTATTGTCCATAATTGTGTAAAATATAGTAAAAATCTATCGAGCAGAAATGGAGATATTTAGTGTTAAAGTTTGCTTCCGTTTTACAAAGTAAAATCTTTGATTTCAAATATTTCGTAAACTACTCGATAGATTTTATTTATATTCCATCTATGTATGCAGACTATTATTGTCCATAATTGTGTAAAATATAGTAAAAACCTATCGAGCAGAAATGGAGATATTTAGTGTTAAAGTTTGCTTCCGTTTTACAAAGTAAAATCTATGATTTCAAATATTTCGTAAACTACTCGATAGATTTTCTTTCTATTCCATCTATATATGCAGTCTATTATTGTCCATAATTGTGTAAAATATAGTAAAAATCTATCGAGCAGAAATGGAGATATTTAGTGTTAAAGTTTGCTTCCGTTTTACAAAGTAAAATCTTTGATTTCCAATATTTCGTAAACTACTCGATAGATTTTCTTTCTATTCCATCTATATATGCAGACTATTATTGTCCATAATTGTGTAAAATATAGTAAAAATCTATTGGGCAGAAATGGAGATATTTAGTGTTAAAGTTTGCTTCCGTTTTACAAAGTAAAATCTATGATTTCAAATATTTCGTAAACTACTCGATAGATTTTCTTTATATTCCATCTGTATATGCAGACTATTATAGTCCATAATTGTGTAAAATATAGTAAAAATCTATCGCGCAGAAATGGAGATATTTAGTGTTAAAGTTTGCTTCTGTTTTACAAAGTAAAATCTTTAATTTCAAATATTTCGTAAACTACTCGATAGATTTTCTTTCTATTCCATCTATATATGCAGACTATTATTGTCCATAATTGTGTAAAATATAGTAAAAATCTATTGAGCAGAAATGGAGATATTTAGTGTTAAAGTTTGCTTCCGTTTTACAAAGTAAAATCTTTGATTTCAAATATTTCGTAAACTACTTGATAGATTTTCTTTATATTCCATCTCTATATGCAGACTACTATTGTCCATAATTGTGTAAAATATAGTAAAAATCTATCGAGCAGAAATAGAGATATTTAGTGTTAAAGTTTGCTTCCGTTTTACAAAGTAAAATCTTTGATTTCTAATATTTCGTAAACTACTCGATAGATTTTCTTTATATTCCATCTGTATATGCAGACTACTATTGTCCATAATTGTGTAAAATATAGTAAAAATCTATCGAGCAGAAATGGAGATATTTAGTGTTAAAGTTTGCTTCCGTTTTACAAAGTAAAATCTTTAATTTCTAATTTTTCGTAAACTACTCGATAGATTATCTTTATATTCCATCTGTATATGCAGACTATTATTGTCCATAATTGTGTAAAATATAATAAAAATCTATCGAGCAGAAATGGAGATATTTAGTGTTAAAGTTTGTTCCGTTTTACAAAGTAAAATCTTTGATTTCAAATATTTCGTAAACTACTCGATAGATTATCTTTATATTCCATCTGTATATGCAGACTACTATTGTCCATAATTGTGTAAAATATAGTAAAAATATACCGAGCAGAAATGGAGATATTTAGTGTTAAAGTTTGCTTCCGTTTTACAAAGTAAAATCTTTGATTTCTAATATTTCGTAAACTACTCGATAGATTTTCTTTATATTCCATCTGTATATGCAGACTACTATTGTCCATAATTGTGTAAAATATAGTAAAAATCTATCGAGCAGAAATGGAGATATTTAGTGTTAAAGTTTGCTTCCGTTTTACAAAGTGAAATCTATGATTTCAAATATTTCGTAAACTACACGATAGATTTTGTTTATATTCCATCTGTATATGCAGACTATTATTGTCCATAATTGTGTAAAGTATAGTAAAAATCTATCGAGCAGAAATGGAGATATTTAGTGTTAAAGTTTGCTTCCGTTTTACAAAGTAAAATCTTTGATTTCAAATATTTCGTAAACTACTCGATAGATTTTGTTTATATTCCATCTGTATATGCAGACTACTATTGTCCATAATTGTGTAAAATATAGTAAAAATATATCGAGCAGAAATGGAGATATTTAGTGTTAAAGTTTGCTTCCGTTTTACAAAGTAAAATCTTTGATTTCCAATATTTCGTAAACTACTCGATAGATTTTCTTTCTATTCCATCTATATATGCAGACTATTATTGTCCATAATTGTGTAAAATATAGTAAAAATCTATTGAGCAGAAATAGAGATATTTAGTGTTAAAGTTTGCTTCCGTTTTACAAAGTAAAATCTTTGATTTCCAATATTTCGTAAACTACTCGATAGATTTTCTTTCTATTCCATCTATGTATGCAGACTATTATTGTCCATAATTGTGTAAAATATAGTAAAAATCTATCGAGCAGAAATGGAGATATTTAGTGTTAAAGTTTGCTTCCGTTTTACAAAGTAAAATCTTTGATTTCAAATATTTCGTAAACTACTCGATAGATTTTATTTATATTCCATCTATGTATGCAGACTATTATTGTCCATAATTGTGTAAAATATAGTAAAAACCTATCGAGCAGAAATGGAGATATTTAGTGTTAAAGTTTGCTTCCGTTTTACAAAGTAAAATCTATGATTTCAAATATTTCGTAAACTACTCGATAGATTTTCTTTCTATTCCATCTATATATGCAGTCTATTATTGTCCATAATTGTGTAAAATATAGTAAAAATCTATCGAGCAGAAATGGAGATATTTAGTGTTAAAGTTTGCTTCCGTTTTACAAAGTAAAATCTTTGATTTCCAATATTTCGTAAACTACTCGATAGATTTTCTTTCTATTCCATCTATATATGCAGACTATTATTGTCCATAATTGTGTAAAATATAGTAAAAATCTATTGGGCAGAAATGGAGATATTTAGTGTTAAAGTTTGCTTCCGTTTTACAAAGTAAAATCTATGATTTCAAATATTTCGTAAACTACTCGATAGATTTTCTTTATATTCCATCTGTATATGTAGACTACTATAGTCCATAATTGTGTAAAATATAGTAAAAATCTATCGCGCAGAAATGGAGATATTTAGTGTTAAAGTTTGCTTCTGTTTTACAAAGTAAAATCTTTAATTTCAAATATTTCGTAAACTACTCGATAGATTTTCTTTATATTCCATCTGTATATGCAGACTACTATAGTCCATAATTGTGTAAAATATAGTAAAAATCTATCGCGCAGAAATGGAGATATTTAGTGTTAAAGTTTGCTTCTGTTTTACAAAGTAAAATCTATGATTTCAAATATTTCGTAAACTACTCGATAGATTTTCTTTATATTCCATCTGTATATGCAGACTACTATAGTCCATAATTGTGTAAAATATAGTAAAAATCTATCGCGCAGAAATGGAGATATTTAGTGTTAAAGTTTGCTTCTGTTTTACAAAGTAAAATCTTTAATTTCAAATATTTCGTAAACTACTCGATAGATTTTCTTTCTATTCCATCTATATATGCAGACTATTATTGTCCATAATTGTGTAAAATATAGTAAAAATCTATTGAGCAGAAATGGAGATATTTAGTGTTAAAGTTTGCTTCCGTTTTACAAAGTAAAATCTTTGATTTCAAATATTTCGTAAACTACTTGATAGATTTTCTTTATATTCCATCTCTATATGCAGACTACTATTGTCCATAATTGTGTAAAATATAGTAAAAATCTATCGAGCAGAAATAGAGATATTTAGTGTTAAAGTTTGCTTCCGTTTTACAAAGTAAAATCTTTGATTTCTAATATTTCGTAAACTACTCGATAGATTTTCTTTATATTCCATCTGTATATGCAGACTACTATTGTCCATAATTGTGTAAAATATAGTAAAAATCTATCGAGCAGAAATGGAGATATTTAGTGTTAAAGTTTGCTTCCGTTTTACAAAGTAAAATCTTTGATTTCTAATATTTCGTAAACTTCTCGATAGATTTTCTTTATATTCCATCTGTATATGCAGACTACTATTGTCCATAATTGTGTAAAATATAGTAAAAATCTATCGAGCAGAAATGGAGATATTTAGTGTTAAAGTTTGCTTCTGTTTTACAAAGTAAAATCTTTAATTTCTAATTTTTCGTAAACTACTCGATAGATTTTCTTTATATTCCATCTGTATATGCAGACTATTATTGTCCATAATTGTGTAAAATATAGTAAAAATCTATCGAGCAGAAATGGAGATATTTAGTGTTAAAGTTTGCTTCCGTTTTACAAAGTAAAATCTTTGATTTCAAATATTTTGTAAACTAATCGATAGATTATCTTTATATTCCATCTGTATATGCAGACTACTATTGTCCATAATTGTGTAAAATATAGTAAAAATATATCGAGCAGAAATGGAGATATTTAGTGTTAAGGTTTGCTTCCGTTTTACAAAGTAAAATCTTTGATTTCAAATATTTCGTAAACTACTCGATAGATTATCTTTATATTCCATCTGTATATGCAGACTACTATTGTCCATAATTGTGTAAAATATAGTAAAAATATATCGAGCAGAAATGGAGATATTTAGTGTTAAAGTTTGCTTCCGTTTTACAAAGTAAAATCTTTGATTTCTAATATTTCGTAAACTACTCGATAGATTTTCTTTATATTCCATCTGTATATGCAGACTACTATTGTCCATAATTGTGTAAAATATAGTAAAAATCTATCGAGCAGAAATGGAGATATTTAGTGTTAAAGTTTGCTTCCGTTTTACAAAGTGAAATCTATGATTTCAAATATTTCGTAAACTACACGATAGATTTTGTTTATATTCCATCTGTATATGCAGACTATTATTGTCCATAATTGTGTAAAGTATAGTAAAAATCTATCGAGCAGAAATGGAGATATTTAGTGTTAAAGTTTGCTTCCGTTTTACAAAGTAAAATCTTTGATTTCAAATATTTCGTAAACTACTCGATAGATTTTGTTTATATTCCATCTGTATATGCAGACTACTATTGTCCATAATTGTGTAAAATATAGTAAAAATATATCGAGCAGAAATGGAGATATTTAGTGTTAAAGTTTGCTTCTGTTTTACAAAGTAAAATCTTTAATTTCTAATTTTTCGTAAACTACTCGATAGATTTTCTTTATATTCCATCTGTATATGCAGACTACTATTGTCCATAATTGTGTAAAATATAGTAAAAATCTATCGAGCAGAAATGGAGATATTTAGTGTTAAAGTTTGCTTCCGTTTTACAAAGTGAAATCTATGATTTCAAATATTTCGTAAACTACACGATAGATTTTGTTTATATTCCATCTGTATATGCAGACTATTATTGTCCATAATTGTGTAAAGTATAGTAAAAATCTATCGAGCAGAAATGGAGATATTTAGTGTTAAAGTTTGCTTCCGTTTTACAAAGTAAAATCTTTGATTTCAAATATTTCGTAAACTACTCGATAGATTTTGTTTATATTCCATCTGTATATGCAGACTACTATTGTCCATAATTGTGTAAAATATAGTAAAAATATATCGAGCAGAAATGGAGATATTTAGTGTTAAAGTTTGCTTCCGTTTTACAAAGTAAAATCTTTGATTTCCAATATTTCGTAAACTACTCGATAGATTTTCTTTCTATTCCATCTATATATGCAGACTATTATTGTCCATAATTGTGTAAAATATAGTAAAAATCTATTGAGCAGAAATAGAGATATTTAGTGTTAAAGTTTGCTTCCGTTTTACAAAGTAAAATCTTTGATTTCCAATATTTCGTAAACTACTCGATAGATTTTCTTTCTATTCCATCTATGTATGCAGACTATTATTGTCCATAATTGTGTAAAATATAGTAAAAATCTATCGAGCAGAAATGGAGATATTTAGTGTTAAAGTTTGCTTCCGTTTTACAAAGTAAAATCTTTGATTTCAAATATTTCGTAAACTACTCGATAGATTTTATTTATATTCCATCTATGTATGCAGACTATTATTGTCCATAATTGTGTAAAATATAGTAAAAACCTATCGAGCAGAAATGGAGATATTTAGTGTTAAAGTTTGCTTCCGTTTTACAAAGTAAAATCTATGATTTCAAATATTTCGTAAACTACTCGATAGATTTTCTTTCTATTCCATCTATATATGCAGTCTATTATTGTCCATAATTGTGTAAAATATAGTAAAAATCTATCGAGCAGAAATGGAGATATTTAGTGTTAAAGTTTGCTTCCGTTTTACAAAGTAAAATCTTTGATTTCCAATATTTCGTAAACTACTCGATAGATTTTCTTTCTATTCCATCTATATATGCAGACTATTATTGTCCATAATTGTGTAAAATATAGTAAAAATCTATTGGGCAGAAATGGAGATATTTAGTGTTAAAGTTTGCTTCCGTTTTACAAAGTAAAATCTATGATTTCAAATATTTCGTAAACTACTCGATAGATTTTCTTTATATTCCATCTGTATATGTAGACTACTATAGTCCATAATTGTGTAAAATATAGTAAAAATCTATCGCGCAGAAATGGAGATATTTAGTGTTAAAGTTTGCTTCTGTTTTACAAAGTAAAATCTTTAATTTCAAATATTTCGTAAACTACTCGATAGATTTTCTTTATATTCCATCTGTATATGCAGACTACTATAGTCCATAATTGTGTAAAATATAGTAAAAATCTATCGCGCAGAAATGGAGATATTTAGTGTTAAAGTTTGCTTCTGTTTTACAAAGTAAAATCTATGATTTCAAATATTTCGTAAACTACTCGATAGATTTTCTTTATATTCCATCTGTATATGCAGACTACTATAGTCCATAATTGTGTAAAATATAGTAAAAATCTATCGCGCAGAAATGGAGATATTTAGTGTTAAAGTTTGCTTCTGTTTTACAAAGTAAAATCTTTAATTTCAAATATTTCGTAAACTACTCGATAGATTTTCTTTCTATTCCATCTATATATGCAGACTATTATTGTCCATAATTGTGTAAAATATAGTAAAAATCTATTGAGCAGAAATGGAGATATTTAGTGTTAAAGTTTGCTTCCGTTTTACAAAGTAAAATCTTTGATTTCAAATATTTCGTAAACTACTTGATAGATTTTCTTTATATTCCATCTCTATATGCAGACTACTATTGTCCATAATTGTGTAAAATATAGTAAAAATCTATCGAGCAGAAATAGAGATATTTAGTGTTAAAGTTTGCTTCCGTTTTACAAAGTAAAATCTTTGATTTCTAATATTTCGTAAACTACTCTATAGATTTTCTTTATATTCCATCTGTATATGCAGACTACTATTGTCCATAATTGTGTAAAATATAGTAAAAATCTATCGAGCAGAAATGGAGATATTTAGTGTTAAAGTTTGCTTCCGTTTTACAAAGTAAAATCTTTGATTTCTAATATTTCGTAAACTTCTCGATAGATTTTCTTTATATTCCATCTGTATATGCAGACTACTATTGTCCATAATTGTGTAAAATATAGTAAAAATCTATCGAGCAGAAATGGAGATATTTAGTGTTAAAGTTTGCTTCTGTTTTACAAAGTAAAATCTTTAATTTCTAATTTTTCGTAAACTACTCGATAGATTTTCTTTATATTCCATCTGTATATGCAGACTATTATTGTCCATAATTGTGTAAAATATAGTAAAAATCTATCGAGCAGAAATGGAGATATTTAGTGTTAAAGTTTGCTTCCGTTTTACAAAGTAAAATCTTTGATTTCAAATATTTTGTAAACTAATCGATAGATTATCTTTATATTCCATCTGTATATGCAGACTACTATTGTCCATAATTGTGTAAAATATAGTAAAAATATATCGAGCAGAAATGGAGATATTTAGTGTTAAGGTTTGCTTCCGTTTTACAAAGTAAAATCTTTAATTTCTAATTTTTCGTAAACTACTCGATAGATTTTCTTTATATTCCATCTGTATATGCAGACTATTATTGTCCATAATTGTGTAGAATATAGTAAAAATCTATCGAGCAGAAATGGAGATATTTAGTGTTAAAGTTTGCTTCTGTTTTACAAAGTAAAATCTTTAATTTCTATTTTTTCGTAAACTACTCGATAGATTTTCTTTATATTCCATCTGTATATGCAGACTATTATAGTCCATAATTGTGTAAAATATAGTAAAAATCTATCGAGCAGAAATGGAGATATTTAGTGTTAAAGTTTGCTTCTGTTTTACAAAGTAAAATCTTTAATTTCTAATTTTTCGTAAACTACTCAATAGATGTTCTTTATATTCCATCTGTATATGCAGACTATTATTGTCCATAATTGTGTAAAATATAGTAAAAATCTATCGAGCAGAAATGGAGATATTTAGTGTTAAAGTTTGCTTCCGTTTTACAAAGTAAAATCTTTGATTTCAAATATTTCGTAAACTACTCGATAGATTATCTTTATATTCCATCTGTATATGCAGACTACTATTGTCCATAATTGTGTAAAATATAGTAAAAATATATCGAGCAGAAATGGAGATATTTAGTGTTAAAGTTTGCTTCCGTTTTACAAAGTAAAATCTTTGATTTCTAATATTTCGTAAACTACTCGATAGATTTTTTTTATATTCCATCTGTATATGCAGACTACTATTGTCCATAATTGTGTAAAATATAGTAAAAATCTATCGAGCAGAAATGGAGATATTTAGTGTTAAAGTTTGCTTCCGTTTTACAAAGTAAAATCTTTAATTTCTAATTTTTCGTAAACTACTCGATAGATTATCTTTATATTCCATCTGTATATGCAGACTATTATTGTCCATAATTGTGTAAAATATAATAAAAATCTATCGAGCAGAAATGGAGATATTTAGTGTTAAAGTTTGTTCCGTTTTACAAAGTAAAATCTTTGATTTCAAATATTTCGTAAACTACTCGATAGATTATCTTTATATTCCATCTGTATATGCAGACTACTATTGTCCATAATTGTGTAAAATATAGTAAAAATATACCGAGCAGAAATGGAGATATTTAGTGTTAAAGTTTGCTTCCGTTTTACAAAGTAAAATCTTTGATTTCTAATATTTCGTAAACTACTCGATAGATTTTCTTTATATTCCATCTGTATATGCAGACTACTATTGTCCATAATTGTGTAAAATATAGTAAAAATCTATCGAGCAGAAATGGAGATATTTAGTGTTAAAGTTTGCTTCCGTTTTACAAAGTGAAATCTATGATTTCAAATATTTCGTAAACTACACGATAGATTTTGTTTATATTCCATCTGTATATGCAGACTATTATTGTCCATAATTGTGTAAAGTATAGTAAAAATCTATCGAGCAGAAATGGAGATATTTAGTGTTAAAGTTTGCTTCCGTTTTACAAAGTAAAATCTTTGATTTCAAATATTTCGTAAACTACTCGATAGATTTTGTTTATATTCCATCTGTATATGCAGACTACTATTGTCCATAATTGTGTAAAATATAGTAAAAATATATCGAGCAGAAATGGAGATATTTAGTGTTAAAGTTTGCTTCCGTTTTACAAAGTAAAATCTTTGATTTCCAATATTTCGTAAACTACTCGATAGATTTTCTTTCTATTCCATCTATATATGCAGACTATTATTGTCCATAATTGTGTAAAATATAGTAAAAATCTATTGAGCAGAAATAGAGATATTTAGTGTTAAAGTTTGCTTCCGTTTTACAAAGTAAAATCTTTGATTTCCAATATTTCGTAAACTACTCGATAGATTTTCTTTCTATTCCATCTATGTATGCAGACTATTATTGTCCATAATTGTGTAAAATATAGTAAAAATCTATCGAGCAGAAATGGAGATATTTAGTGTTAAAGTTTGCTTCCGTTTTACAAAGTAAAATCTTTGATTTCAAATATTTCGTAAACTACTCGATAGATTTTATTTATATTCCATCTATGTATGCAGACTATTATTGTCCATAATTGTGTAAAATATAGTAAAAACCTATCGAGCAGAAATGGAGATATTTAGTGTTAAAGTTTGCTTCCGTTTTACAAAGTAAAATCTATGATTTCAAATATTTCGTAAACTACTCGATAGATTTTCTTTCTATTCCATCTATATATGCAGTCTATTATTGTCCATAATTGTGTAAAATATAGTAAAAATCTATCGAGCAGAAATGGAGATATTTAGTGTTAAAGTTTGCTTCCGTTTTACAAAGTAAAATCTTTGATTTCCAATATTTCGTAAACTACTCGATAGATTTTCTTTCTATTCCATCTATATATGCAGACTATTATTGTCCATAATTGTGTAAAATATAGTAAAAATCTATTGGGCAGAAATGGAGATATTTAGTGTTAAAGTTTGCTTCCGTTTTACAAAGTAAAATCTATGATTTCAAATATTTCGTAAACTACTCGATAGATTTTCTTTATATTCCATCTGTATATGCAGACTATTATAGTCCATAATTGTGTAAAATATAGTAAAAATCTATCGCGCAGAAATGGAGATATTTAGTGTTAAAGTTTGCTTCTGTTTTACAAAGTAAAATCTTTAATTTC
The DNA here is from genome assembly GCF_049639745.1 of Rhodnius prolixus. NCBI lineage: Eukaryota > Metazoa > Arthropoda > Insecta > Hemiptera > Reduviidae > Rhodnius > Rhodnius prolixus. Next base: position 897,736 of record NW_027411598.1, read on the forward strand.
AAATATTTCGTAAACTACTCGATAGATTTTCTTTCTATTCCATCTATATATGCAGACTATTATTGTCCATAATTGTGTAAAATATAGTAAAAATCTATTGAGCAGAAATGGAGATATTTAGTGTTAAAGTTTGCTTCCGTTTTACAAAGTAAAATCTTTGATTTCAAATATTTCGTAAACTACTTGATAGATTTTCTTTATATTCCATCTCTATATGCAGACTACTATTGTCCATAATTGTGTAAAATATAGTAAAAATCTATCGAGCAGAAATAGAGATATTTAGTGTTAAAGTTTGCTTCCGTTTTACAAAGTAAAATCTTTGATTTCTAATATTTCGTAAACTACTCGATAGATTTTCTTTATATTCCATCTGTATATGCAGACTACTATTGTCCATAATTGTGTAAAATATAGTAAAAATCTATCGAGCAGAAATGGAGATATTTAGTGTTAAAGTTTGCTTCCGTTTTACAAAGTAAAATCTTTGATTTCTAATATTTCGTAAACTTCTCGATAGATTTTCTTTATATTCCATCTGTATATGCAGACTACTATTGTCCATAATTGTGTAAAATATAGTAAAAATCTATCGAGCAGAAATGGAGATATTTAGTGTTAAAGTTTGCTTCTGTTTTACAAAGTAAAATCTTTAATTTCTAATTTTTCGTAAACTACTCGATAGATTTTCTTTATATTCCATCTGTATATGCAGACTATTATTGTCCATAATTGTGTAAAATATAGTAAAAATCTATCGAGCAGAAATGGAGATATTTAGTGTTAAAGTTTGCTTCCGTTTTACAAAGTAAAATCTTTGATTTCAAATATTTTGTAAACTAATCGATAGATTATCTTTATATTCCATCTGTATATGCAGACTACTATTGTCCATAATTGTGTAAAATATAGTAAAAATATATCGAGCAGAAATGGAGATATTTAGTGTTAAGGTTTGCTTCCGTTTTACAAAGTAAAATCTTTAATTTCTAATTTTTCGTAAACTACTCGATAGATTTTCTTTATATTCCATCTGTATATGCAGACTATTATTGTCCATAATTGTGTAAAATATAGTAAAAATCTATCGAGCAGAAATGGAGATATTTAGTGTTAAAGTTTGCTTCTGTTTTACAAAGTAAAATCTTTAATTTCTATTTTTTCGTAAACTACTCGATAGATTTTCTTTATATTCCATCTGTATATGCAGACTATTATAGTCCATAATTGTGTAAAATATAGTAAAAATCTATCGAGCAGAAATGGAGATATTTAGTGTTAAAATTTGCTTCTGTTTTACAAAGTAAAATCTTTAATTTCTAATTTTTCGTAAACTACTCAATAGATGTTCTTTATATTCCATCTGTATATGCAGACTATTATTGTCCATAATTGTGTAAAATATAGTAAAAATCTATCGAGCAGAAATGGAGATATTTAGTGTTAAAGTTTGCTTCCGTTTTACAAAGTAAAATCTTTGATTTCAAATATTTCGTAAACTACTCGATAGATTATCTTTATATTCCATCTGTATATGCAGACTACTATTGTCCATAATTGTGTAAAATATAGTAAAAATATATCGAGCAGAAATGGAGATATTTAGTGTTAAAGTTTGCTTCCGTTTTACAAAGTAAAATCTTTGATTTCTAATATTTCGTAAACTACTCGATAGATTTTTTTTATATTCCATCTGTATATGCAGACTACTATTGTCCATAATTGTGTAAAATATAGTAAAAATCTATCGAGCAGAAATGGAGATATTTAGTGTTAAAGTTTGCTTCCGTTTTACAAAGTAAAATCTTTAATTTCTAATTTTTCGTAAACTACTCGATAGATTATCTTTATATTCCATCTGTATATGCAGACTATTATTGTCCATAATTGTGTAAAATATAATAAAAATCTATCGAGCAGAAATGGAGATATTTAGTGTTAAAGTTTGTTCCGTTTTACAAAGTAAAATCTTTGATTTCAAATATTTCGTAAACTACTCGATAGATTATCTTTATATTCCATCTGTATATGCAGACTACTATTGTCCATAATTGTGTAAAATATAGTAAAAATATACCGAGCAGAAATGGAGATATTTAGTGTTAAAGTTTGCTTCCGTTTTACAAAGTAAAATCTTTGATTTCTAATATTTCGTAAACTACTCGATAGATTTTCTTTATATTCCATCTGTATATGCAGACTACTATTGTCCATAATTGTGTAAAATATAGTAAAAATCTATCGAGCAGAAATGGAGATATTTAGTGTTAAAGTTTGCTTCCGTTTTACAAAGTGAAATCTATGATTTCAAATATTTCGTAAACTACACGATAGATTTTGTTTATATTCCATCTGTATATGCAGACTATTATTGTCCATAATTGTGTAAAGTATAGTAAAAATCTATCGAGCAGAAATGGAGATATTTAGTGTTAAAGTTTGCTTCCGTTTTACAAAGTAAAATCTTTGATTTCAAATATTTCGTAAACTACTCGATAGATTTTGTTTATATTCCATCTGTATATGCAGACTACTATTGTCCATAATTGTGTAAAATATAGTAAAAATCTATCGAGCAGAAATGGAGATATTTAGTGTTAAAGTTTGCTTCCGTTTTACAAAGTGAAATCTATGATTTCAAATATTTCGTAAACTACTCGATAGATTTTGTTTATATTCCATCTGTATATGCAGACTATTATTGTCCATAATTGTGTAAAGTATAGTAAAAATCTATCGAGCAGAAATGGAGATATTTAGTGTTAAAGTTTGCTTCCGTTTTACAAAGTAAAATCTTTGATTTCAAATATTTCGTAAACTACTCGATAGATTTTATTTATATTCCATCTATGTATGCAGACTATTATTGTCCATAATTGTGTAAAATATAGTAAAAATCTATTGAGCAGAAATGGAGATATTTAGTGTTAAAGTTTGCTTCCGTTTTACAAAGTATAATCTTTGATTTCAAATATTTCGTAAACTACTCGATAGATTTTCTTTATATTCCATCGGTATATGCAGACTACTATTGTCCATAATTGTGTAAAATATAGTAAAAATCTATCGAGCAGAAATAGAGATATTTAGTGTTAAAGTTTGCTTCCGTTTTACAAAGTAAAATATTTGATTTTAAATATTTCGTAAACTACTCGATAGATTTTGTTTATATTCCATCTGTATATACAGACTACTATTGTCCATAACTGTGTAAAATATAGTAAAAATCTATCGAGCAGAAATGGAGATATTTAGTGTTAAAGTTTGCTTCCGTTTTACAAAGTAAAATCTTTGATTTCAAATATTTCGTAAACTACTCGATAGATTTTCTTTCTATTCCATCTATATATGCAGACTATTATTGTCCATAATTGTGTAAAATATAGTAAAAATCTATTGAGCAGAAATGGAGATATTTAGTGTTAAAGTTTGCTTCCGTTTTACAAAGTAAAATCTTTGATTTCAAATATTTCGTAAACTACTCGATAGATTTTCTTTCTATTCCATCTATATATGCAGACTATTATTGTCCATAATTGTGTAAAATATAGTAAAAATCTATCGAGCAGAAATGGAGATATTTAGTGTTAAAGTTTGCTTCCGTTTTACAAAGTAAAATCTTTGATTTCCAATATTTCGTAAACTACTCGATAGATTTTCTTTCTATTCCATCTATATATGCAGACTATTATTGTCCATAATTGTGTAAAATATAGTAAAAATCTATCGAGCAGAAATGGAGATATTTAGTGTTAAAGTTTGCTTCCGTTTTACAAAGTAAAATCTTTGATTTCCAATATTTCGTAAACTACTCGATAGATTTTCTTTATATTCCATCTATATATGCAGACTATTATTGTCCATAATTGTGTAAAATATAGTAAAAATCTATTGACCAGAAATGGAGATATTTAGTGTTAAAGTTTGCTTCCGTTTTACAAAGTAAAATCTTTGATTTCAAATATTTCGTAAACTACTCGATAGATTTTCTTTATATTCCATCTATATATGCAGACTATTATTGTCCATAATTGTGTAAAATATAGTAAAAATCTATTGACCAGAAATGGAGATATTTAGTGTTAAAGTTTGCTTCCGTTTTACAAAGTAAAATCTTTGATTTCAAATATTTCGTAAACTACTCGATAGATTTTCTTTATATTCCATCGGTATATGCAGACTACTATTGTCCATAATTGTGTAAAATATAGTAAAAATCTATCGAGCAGAAATAGAGATATTTAGTGTTAAAGTTTGCTTCCGTTTTACAAAGTAAAATCTTTGATTTCTAATATTTCGTAAACTACTCGATAGATTTTCTTTATATTCCATCTGTATATGCAGACTACTATTGTCCATAATTGTGTAAAATATAGTAAAAATCTATCGAGCAGAAATGGAGATATTTAGTGTTAAAGTTTGCTTCCGTTTTACGAAGTAAAATCTTTAAATTCTAATTTTTCGTGGAGTCTGGTGTTATTGTTACTAGAGTTCACTTCGTGTCTTTAGTGTCCGAATAAATTTTATCAGTTTGGTGGTTTAAAGTTCTCTGATTTTGATCAATTTTGGCTTAATTTGAGTTAATAGTGTATGTATTATTACTACAAAGTTTGAACAATTTCCATCGAGAGATTTCGGAGGAATTAATTAAAACACTTTTCATTATTAACTGTGAGTTCGTGCATGTTCAGTTTTGTTCGACCATGATTTTTATGTAGCAGTTGGACAGTGGGGATTTCGGTGTTACATCACTGTGACGTCAGTTTCTTATCTTCAGCTGACTGATATCTGTTAAAGTACGTTATTTTTGTTTTTGTTTACTTCTGTATTTATCTCTGTTGCTGGCCTTTAAATTAACTCGGACGTACTTCAATTTATTTTTTGATTGTTTTTTTCATTTGCTTTCGTACTGAATAGATATTTTTGAATATTTCCCATTTTCTTGGCTTCAAAAATTTGAAATAATGATGGCTCAACAAATTCAAGAATTATTAAACAAATTTAATGAGCTTCAAACTGATTTAAAAAAAGAGATGGAAAACCAGCGTAATCTTACTGTTTCAGAAATAAAAGATTCGCTGTGTTCAATTAGTGGTCGTGT